>NW_024038024.1:0-101936 GCF_016077235.1 Cyprinodon tularosa | reverse complement strand
ATGACAGTTTGCTGCGCCGTAAACAGGATTTTAGATGACGATGTAGCTAAGGACCAGTCACTGAATAGATTTCCTTATTTAAGAAAATAATAATATTTAGGAGAATACATTTTTGTACATAGGCTAAATTGGAAATGAAAGTTGATCTTTATATTAAGTGCCATCTATCGGACCTACCGCTTCTGCGATGTAGGCTATTTGCCTAAATACTAAAGCTTGCTAAATACCGGCACAGATCTATGTGTGTTGTAAATACAGTTATGGGCCCTAATTTAATGGGCGTTCCAAGTCTAAAGTATAACTAAAGCTAATTTAATACCATAACCAAGATGAATGCAAATGTTTCTGGGTCAGCTCAATGCTCCTACATGCCCCCTTTAGTTCATGCACTTTGACCGTCATCTCTATTAGGCCCTTTGAGTCTTGTGACACAAACTTTGAGATTTGTTTCCACTACAAACCTGGTATGGATCTTCACCCTCACGCTGGTTTTGAGACCATAGCAGGTGTGGTGACTGATTCCTCTCGGTGGACAGCCGATGGTGGTTCCAGCCCTCTTTGAACAACTGCAGATGTCTGTCAATTTGTGGAAGAAAGGCCCAGTGCAGTGCATACAGCTGGATCTCATTGTCCGGGTTGAGTAGACCTTCTGCCTCTAGGTTGCAGAATGTTGTGTAGAAAAGATCCAAAACTCCTCTAAAGACATTCAATTCAATTTCAATTCTTTTATTAAGGGATAGCCCCTTGAGATGATCCATCTCGTTTTCGAGGGGGTCCCAAGAACAACAGAGACAAACAATACACACAGTCACACATCCATACCAAAGCTCTTCATCACTACAAGCTAAACAGTCCAACATCTCTACACAAATATATTTATGCAGGTAAACAAACAAATAGAAAATATATGTATCTATATATATAGAACACTAAGCAGAAATAAAATAAGAATAAAAGACAAGTAAAGTACTCAGGAGAAAACCCACAATTGGAAAATCAGTTAAATAAATAAAAAAGATAAGAAGGAAATATAAGCATGTATATATGCACAACCGCACAGATGAATATAGGTACAGCAGCAGGTACATAACTTTTTGTTTTGTTTTGTTTTAAGGACCACGGCCAGGAAAGCAGGTGCACTGGTCTCTTGAATGCAGAAAACTTAATAAGGATGATTTAAAGTGAGGAAAAGATGAAATTGATCTCAATGATCTGGGTAAGCTATTCCAGTCAGAAGGGGCTTTAAATCTGAAGGCACGTCTTCCTATTTCTTTAGATATGCTTGGAACAGAAAAGAACAAATGATCAAGATGTCTAAGTCCATAAGTAGACCTATATGGATTCAAATGGTTTTGTAAATAGGATGGATAATTAAAGAAAAAACATTTATAAATAAACTGAAACCAGTGTAACTGCCGTCTAGTCTTAGGTGATAAGTCTTAGGTGACATCTCTCCACTATCTCTCTATCCTGGACAAACAGAAAAAATACAAAAACAAGAAATAAAGTCATGAATGACTTCAATGTACATATATTAAATGTATGAAATAAATATCCGCGCATGATGAGCAAAATGGACATACACTCACCGGCCACTTTATTAGGTACACCTGTCCAACTGCTCGTTAACACTTAATTTCTAAGCAGCCAATCACATGGTGGCAACTCAGTGCATTTAGGCATGTAGACATGGTCAAGACAATCTCCTGCAGTTCAAACCGAGCATCAGTATGGGGAAGAAAGGTGATTTGAGTGACTTTGAACGTGGCATGATTGTTGGTGCCAGAAGGGCTGGTCTGAGTATTTCAGAAACTGCTGATCTACTGGGATTATCACGCACAACCATCTCTAGGGTTTACAGAGAATGGTCCGAAAAAGAAAAAACATCCAGTGAGCGGCAGTTCTGTGGGCGGAAATGCCTTGTTGATGCCAGAGGTCAGAGGAGAATGGCCAGACTGGTTCGAGCTGATAGAAGGGCAACAGTGACTCAAATAACCACCCGTTACAACCAAGGTGGGCAGAAGAGCATCTCTGAACGCACAGTACGTCGAACTTTGAGGCAGATGGGCTACAGCAGCAGAAGACCACACCGGGTGCCACTCCTTTCAGCTAAGAACAGGAAACTGAGGCTACAATTTGCACAAGCTCATCGAAATTGGACAATAGAAGATTGGAAAAACGTTGCCTGGTCTGATGAGTCTCGATTTCTGCTGCAACATTCGGATGGTAGGGTCAGAATTTGGCGTCTACAACATGAAAGCATGGATCCATCCTGCCTTGTATCAACGGTTCAGGCTGGTGGTGGTGGTGTCATGGTGTGGGGAATATTTTCTTGGCACTCTTTGGGCCCCTTGGTACCAATTGAGCATTGTTGCAACTCCACAGCCTACCTGAGTATTGTTGCTGACCATGTCCATCCCTTTATGACCACAATGTACCCAACTTCTGATGGCTACTTTCAGCAGGATAATGCGCCATGTCATAAAGCTGGAATCATCTCAGACTGGTTTCTTGAACATGACAATGAGTTCACTGTACTCAAATGGCCTCCACAGTCACCAGATCTCAATCCAATAGAGCATCTTTGGGATGTAGTGGAACGGGAGATTCGCATCATGGATGCGCAGCCGACAAATCTGCGGCAACTGTGTGATGCCATCATGTCAATATGGACCAAACTCCCTGAGGAATGCTTCCAGCACCTTGTTGAATCTATGCCACAAAAAATTGAGGCAGTTCTGAAGGCAAAAGGGGGTCCAACCCGTTACTAGCATGGGGTACCTAATAAAGTGGCCGGTGAGTGTAGAAGAATAAAGTTTAGGACAAACACTTTTTATACACCATTTAATGTCCACAAAATAAAAAAAAAATGATTGTAGAGAACCCTTACTTCCAATAATTGCACTGTTCCCAGCAATTAACAATGTTACTAAAGTAATGTAACAGAACTAAAACTAAAAAAAAATAAGATGACACAAAGCAGAAGTTTTAAAAAGGCCAATAATATAAACAAGATTAAAAGTGGAACTTGCTACAGTTTTACAAAAGGAAATCACCTCTGGTTGTGTGTGCTTCTTCCTGTGAGATGAGAATTCCTATTTGGGCCTCTGGTGGACACCATGAAGTGGGCCACTTGGACATTCTCTCCTCCTTTATCAGAGCGAACACGGGATGGCACTCCATATTCACCTACTGCTTCAAGAAAGCAGTTGGCGACCGTTGATGCACGGTTATTGGTGGCGGCTTTTAAGTACACAATAAGACGGCTGAAGCCGTCAATGCTAGCCTGGGTGCCAGTCCGAACTTAGTCCCGCCCACAAGGTTTGAGTTCGGGGAAGTTCGGTCTGGCTCTGCTCCATAGTAGCGCGAGTATTAAAGCCCACTGTCAGGCGATCCAATCAAATTGTCAGGGCGGGCTTTATACGATGATGGACAGATGATCAAGAGTAACGTAATCAACCACGTGACCAAAGCGCGCTTGGGTGACAACAACAATGGCTGCCGCTGGAGAGTTTGGGTGAGTAGATTCTGCTATTAGGTCTGTTCTAGAAGATATCGACAGCAAATTAATTTTAAAAGAGGAACAGAGAAACGCGATCAAGTCTCATCTTCTTATTCTAGGCATGAAACTGCACGCTTTGATTTTTGTGGACAACAACTATGCGTTGCTTAACATACGTCACGCACTCCGTTGCTCTTATTGGTTGTAGGTCTGTCCAATTGAGTGCAGAGGCATTTTTTTTCCTGGTTCGTTCAAAACACGCCCCATAATCACAGCTCTATGGAGCAGTATCAGACTCATATTCTGAATAGAATTGAGTCGGACTACGTCAGGCTACGTCAATGCCTCCATGAAGTACAAATCGCCATCTGCAATATACAAAGTACTTCATAGTAACCTTCAAGAAACACCATTAATGGAAAAGGAAATTAATGTGAAATCCGATCTCACAGTGAGAAAGTGGCAGCATGAGTGATATTAAATAAATTTATTGTGGATTGCAATAACTAGTTTTAATTGCATTGTGTGAACAGGTGAGCCTGCCTTCAAAGAAAATCCAATGGTAAAATGTAGATGAAACCAATATAGCATTATTTTGGATTGTTTTGTGATGTGTTATATACAACAGCTCATTCTGACCTTATAAGTTTATGGTTGCCATCAATATTCCACAAACTGTTAGGAGCTGGAACAGAATATCTTCTGCGTCTTGCTGTGTGGAGTTGGACAGTGCGCATAGAAACCCCCTCCTGATCAACACATCTCATTGATTCTTGCACTCTACTTCCTTGAAAAACAGGTAAATAGAGATTACAGATACCGGTACATATTTGTTAGTTTGTGGAGACATTGTCCATAATACACAAATGGAAATGCTTGGTTAAGCAATGGGCAACATCAAATATCACCATATGGTTGATAGAACAAATCATTAAAAGAGACTACATTGTGAAGATGATTGTTGGTACTTAAAAAAAATATTGTACATACTGTACTGCACTTGTGTTAAACAATCATTTGTAATGTGGTCATGATGACCAAGCAGCTTCAATTTCAGTCACTGACAAACACATTGATATTACATAATGCCTACAGTGTTAATTAATGTCATAACCAACACATACTAGCCTTCTTACTTTGGATTTGTATTCCTTGAGCATTCAGATGACCCAGCATCATCTTATATCCTGTATTAGGATGACATCTGAGGATCTCCCGGACCACTGCATCCAACTCCGAATGGTCAATGTTGCTGAACAGGAGGTCTGAAACCCTTTAAAAAAAAAAAGCAATTTAAACAACTGGAAATTTCGGCGACCACTTATTATTTATCACTATTTCAGACCAGTTCTTACTGTTGTTATTGTCATACTATACTGTATATTTTATGTACTGTATACCAAACCCACCTAGCTTATGTACATAACACCACTCATAATACTTATTTAATCCTGCATTCTTTGCACCCATCACACTGTGTACATGCTTGTATGTGTATATGCTATATATCACATCCACCTCTGACATGTACATAATAATAATGGTAATAATTAATAACAATAATAACATTACTCCTACATCCTTTGCATTCTGCTCATTGCACTATTGTCTCAATCTGCCTATTTTGTTTGTGGTGTAAATTAGGGCTGGACGATAATTCAATAATGATATATATCGATCGATAAACATATGGTTCAATATAAAAAAACCTGTTTTTTATTTACAGAGCACAACCATGTAATGTGCAATTAATTTTTTTATTATAAACTAATGCCACACACACCCCAGACTCTCAAAACAATGAACTATATCTTTGTTTTTCACAGATCACAATTATGTAATGTGCAGTGTAATAACAACTATTGTCAGTCAACACACCACCAGACTCTCAAACCAATGTTATAACTAAATAAAACTGTAACATGATCAACGGCCAATCTGTAAAAATTAACGTGATGGCAGCTGGCGGCACGTAAATGATTAGTCTACATTAATCGACTACCACAAGTTTGGAAAGTCACCAAACAACCCATTCATCTTCTTATAACGAATGACAGAGTCAGAGCAAACCTCCTGTAGGTCGTAGCTGAAGCAACAAGCAAGCTAACGTTAATAAGCCAATGCTTAGCTAAACGTGTTTACTCACCACAGGTTACTAACCCATTTTGCTTTCAGCGTTTCTTTGATGGGTCTTGTTGTGTGAAGTTATAAAGCCAAATTTAATGATGAATGGCAGAGCAGCTGCTCCTGCACCTCGGGTTCAAGTCGAGTCTGAAGTCACTGTGTGTGCGACTGAAGTTTACTTTCTTTGCATTCTTGTTCAGTTCCATAACTATGTAAATTAACACAAGCTAGGAAGGTTTGGTCTTTCTCCTGTGTCATTCTTGTGAATTGGTAACGTTACACACACCGGTTCTATTGGCATCACATGTAATTGTGCACTCACCTTATGTCATTCTCTGCCATCCGACGATGAACTGTTCTTTCACTGACTCCAAAAAGCTTTGCAATGGCACCAACAGGCAAACTCGCATGTAAAAGTGCTTCCAGGGCGTCCACAGGCAGGATATAAGCAGGGCGACCCGCTATCCCAGGTGTGTGATTAGCGACCGAGTTAAGAAGATGGGACGCTTCCTCCAAATGCTGAAACACTACATTGTCTACATCTGTGTCCATGTGTGCCGCTAACCGAAACAAACGTTCAGTCAGAGCGTCCAAACGAAAAATAATAAAGTCAATACTTCTAACATTGACAATGTTTTCAAAAGCAGTTGCTAAATGCCTCAGCTCACTGATAACTTCATCGTAGCTGGCCATCTTTGTTTTGACCGTGGCCGGTTTCATGTAGATTCGACGGATGCAGCAAAATGCTAACCAACCAATGGGCAGCAGTTGAGTCCTTAAGACACGCCCCTCCTCATTTGCATAATGAGGCAGAAATGCATACAGAAATGTAAAAACGACAGACAGAAATTTAAAAAGGGCAGGCAGAAATGTAAAAAGGACAGACAGAAATAAATAGCGACGAAGAAATAACAGAAATGTAAAAAGGGGAGGCAGAAATGTAAAAAGGACAGACAGAAATAAATAGCGACGAAGAAATAACTAGGGTAAAAAAATACAAAGTAAGAATAAAACAGACAAAAATATTATAACATGCACATAAATAAATACTTAAAAATATAAGTAATTAAAGAATAAAGTTGAAGATTATAAAGGAGAAAAAAATGAAGAAGCTAATTAAAAGTTATATACATTTATGTTTCACTGTATAATTTAATTTCTACTGACATTTATTTGCATTTATTTATTTCTGTAATTATTTTTATATATGGCAGAGTCCGTCCTCCATATAGTCCAGCCTTGAAGTAACAAATGCATGGACTAGTTTCTCAGCATCACCCCCTGGACAGGAGATTTCAAATTTTTGCAATACTCAGCAGATGAAAGAAGGAAATTCTAGAAAGCTCTTTGATATGGGATTTAAATGACAGGTCCTGATCAAAAATTACACCAAGATTTTTTGCTTTATTATCAGATTAATCCCATCCAAATAAATTGACTGACAAATCAGCTTCTTTTTCAGGGACTCTGGTCCAAAGACGAGATGATGATCTGGTTGGAGTATGTTCATCTAGACCTTTCTTACAGAAGAATTTTGGAACAACCATCTCACCCTGGGTCGTTCCAATGGAAGCACCGTTGCCTTTTGCAGAGCCTAATCCCATACGGGTTAGCAAAAATGTTGCAACTTATAGAAAATGTCATTTTTAGTGACATTTATATCCCGATCTTCTAGAGTCCTTGAGTGCCACTGTTATGCAGTTGTTGATGGCGTACCTGCTCCAGCACACCTGAAACAAAGGAATGATTCATGTCCACATCTCTACTTAACAGGCCGACATGTCAGGAGCTCATTTAACCTTTGGTTTCAGGTGTGTTGCAGCAGAGATGCATCAAAAAAGGGGCAGTCAAGGCCCCTATTCCAAAGGTTATTCTCAAACATCTTTGACTGCATGAATTATTTGTAAAGATTTAATTTAAGTAAACATTCAATTCTCACTACAATCAAATAAAAATAGTTATGCAAATCAGAATGATATCTTATTATGCATCAGAAACATGTTTAACCAATCCCTGTTAAAGAAATGAATTTATGGACTCCTTACCAATAATAGCAGCTCTGTTTATGTCTGGATCCATCACTTTCATCTCACTCCCATATATAAAACATTATTAATTAAATTTCTTATCCCTAAAAATGACTTCTATAAATTGTTATAGCTTCTTTGTTGGGAAAAAATATTTCACAACTGCTTCTTCCCATCCTTTATTGCAGTGATATTATATATCAAAACACTACAGCCACTATTCTCTTGCACCTCAATGTGTTGTTATTTTTAAACGTATCCATCTTAGTTATCCTGAATTTCTCAATGAGTATGTAATTCCTTTCAGCTCATCCTGTATTTTGCACTAGAGCCCTGCACTCCCGCGGGAGTTCCGCGGGACTCGCTGTACCCAACACAAAGCAGTGCGGTGCAGCTGCGTGAAGCTGACACCCCACCCACGTGAAAAACATCAGTAAATAGACTGAATTGTTAGTGCTACATTAGTGCAGATTTGTGCCGTTAAAATTATCGTTTGTGCTACTTTGGTTTTAGAGATATTAAAGATAATTTTTAGGTCTTCCAGAGGTCACCATCCCCCCATCAAGCTCTCTAAAACTGGTCTACTAATTTAGTGCTATGTTAGTGCTGGTTTGTGCCGTTAAAACAGTCATTTGTGCTATTTTAGTTTTTAAGATATAATCATTTTTATTTTTGGCTGATGAAAATCACCATCCCCCCATCAAGCTCCGATTTGATCCAAACTGGTCTACTTTTTTAGTGCTAATTTAGTGCTGATTTGTGCCGTTAAAACGGTCATTTGTGCTGCTTTAGTTTTTAAGATATAATGAAGTATAACATAAGGCTTGTGACTAGACGTCAGGACGCATAACATTTTGTAACACTCGCCGACCAAAGTAAACATAAACAACAATGGACCCCGAGAAGAGCAAGTCTCGGATTTCTTTTTAAAAGTTGCACAGCACGGCTGAAAACAGAGTAAATGAGTATTGTTCATGGTTGGGCTGATGTTATTAGATAAAACAAACAAAAAAAGTGTGCATTTTGTGCATATTCTGCCTCTCCTGTCTGTGTCTTCGAAACATGCGCATGCGCACTGCAGTGGAACTCAAACAATGACACACACAGACACACAGAGCCACACACACAGGATGGAGAAGGAGACAGGAGCAGAGCGAGAAGAGCAGCCAGAGATTTTGAAACTTGTTGAATCCTCTGATAAAAAGTACGTGTTCAGATGTTTTAAGGCTTATTTGCACAGATAAGATTTTTTAGATATGGAGGAACAGCTCTCCCATGTATAAAAATAAATACATAAATAAATACATGCTCAATAAATAAATAAGCATTCAATTAATTACCCCCCAAACTACAATAAATAAATATGTAGGTAGAAATTTAATTATACAGTGAGACATAAATGTATATATATCTTATATATATATCTTAATTAGCTTCTTTATTTTTTCACCTTTTTTGTAAACAGTCTCATTTGTTACTTGAATCGACTGTTTAATTGAGGTCTGAAGAAGTTTTCTCTAAGGGACAACCTAAAGAAATAAGATGCCTTTTGTAGGGTTTTGTTTTCCCTAGAGATGTCCATTGAATGTAAACTCATAGCCATGTCTCGATGTGTAGAACACTACACAGTACCTTTCATTTGGTTCTAAAAACAGCAGATTGTTTATTTTTTTGTCTACTAGTAATTACTTTAGTTTTTTTTTTATTATGCTGAACATAAAGCAATTTTTACACTGTGTTATGTCATTGGCTGATCTTTAATAAATATTTTAACCAGTGCATCAGACTAATTTTGAATTGACACTAGGTTGGTACAACGTTAAGTAGCTTCTGTTGTAGTTAAGCTACTTTTAACACATTAGTGTAACTTAGCTTGCTATAATTCTTTAGGTGGTAGCTTTTGTGTAGTGAAGCTTAATATATTGTTGAGTAACTGATAGCTTAGCTCACTACACTGGACAAGTAGCGTGCCCAACACTGCTCTCAATCTTACTAGCGGTTCCTAGCATTTCTATAAGTAGTGGAACCAACTACCAGTTTTAGTCCGTGAGGCAGACACCCTATCTACTTTAAAGGATAGGCTTAAAACTTTCCTTTTTGATAAAGTTATAGTTAGAGTGGCTCAGGTTATCCTGAGTTATCTCTATATTTATGCTGCTATAGGCTTACACTCTGGGGGAGATAGGGACTAGAGCACTCCCGCGGGACTCAAGGGACCCAATGCAGTGCAGCGCGGGACAAATATTAAAAGTTCATTGCCGGTGCAGGCGGGAGGGAGAACGCACAGTGCGGGTTCGGGCCGGAGCGGTGATAAGAGGCAGTCCCGCGAACTAAAAACGTGTTTTAAAATGTAAAATAAGGTAAAAAATTATCAGTCTACGTCGATCATATATATACATAACATGTGCTGGATATTATATGTGGTAGCCTATCTATTCATAAAAACTTTTTGGAATACATCTGCGGATGTGTCTCGCACAGGTTTCCGATTCTGTTCTGTTCCGTTCTATTATGATTATTATTAAATCATTAGGCTATATTCTATTGTTGTTATTATTAGACTTTGACAAAGGCAACAACCACTTTGTCCTACTGCTCGAAACAATGGAGAAGGTTCAATAGCGCGATCCATCTCTCTTTTTATTCAGGATATGCACCATGTGGGACAGGCCATGGCTAGCCCACTTAAATAATAACAATGATTAGGATAACATGTTACATTTTCAATACTCTGGATTCAGAAAAGGTAGCCTAATATTTTTTTTTTCCATTTCACTTGCATTTAAATCAATTGTAACGTGAGCTGTAGACGGCTATTTTCAGTGTTTTTAAGACTTTTTAATGCCACTTGAAATAAAAAATTTAAGCCCAAATTCACAAGAAACACAAGAAAAACCTGCTTGCGACAACTTAACCCAAAGGTTTATTTTAACATAAACCACTGCACTAATGTTTCATATTTTGAAAAGCTTCTCATACAGGAAGAAAGCTAAAAACACACAAATGACAGATATATTTTAACAATTATTTAACTGAATTCACAAACTTTGTTTTAGCAGGGAAAAAATTAATCAGTTTTAAAGCCACAACATAACCAGTGCTAAGTCTTTTTTACAGCTATTTTTCTTTGTATCGTTTTCTTAGTATGTTTGATTCGGTGATAAGTGGAAGCCTTGCAGAGACAAGGGTGGAACAAAACCCAGAAATACCGGCTGTTTCTCTGTAACTCGATTTTGACGCTTAGTGTTTCGTGCTTCGCATGTGCGACTCCCCTGCCTTAATTCCCATCGTTCTGAGCTTGAATGAGTTCTTGCACAAAATACACTGTGCCTCATGTATGTTCCCTGGTACTGGTTTTAGCCATGGAGAAAACTCTTGGCTGGATAACCAATTTTGGTTACATTTACACTTGCTCATATTTTCCAGACAAAAAGTAAATGGCGCATCTCCCAAATGTCCCAGCCGCAACAATGCCCTATTGGTTCCGCAATCAGGACGGAACAAATAATGGCGAACTGTTATTTTTTTTTTTTATAAAAAAAATGTTTTCAATTTTAATGTTTTATTTAGATTACAAAAATAAATCGTAATAAAAATAATCCTATTTATGATGTTTTAAAAAATAAGACCTACGAAAGACTAATTTAAGACATTTCAATACCATTTAAGGCCTTAGTTTTATTTTGAAGAATTCAATGCCTTTTAAGACTTTTTAAGGACCCGCGGGAACCCTGATTATGCTCAGATGCACTCCAGGCAGTGGGGCTCCATCATATGGTGTGTAAAATTACCAATATTAACTTATTATATTTTTATTTTATACGTGAACGTGATGATAAGTGGCATATATGTCGTGTTTTCTCTCTGAACCATGATTGGGAGGAAGTCCCACTGCCATCGAGCACGCAGGTTAAGGAAACCTCTCGAGATTCTGTCCAAACCACGGTTGATGGCAGAGACTATCCTGTTTTTTTGGGGTGCTTTGATTTTTAAGCTGGTTTTAAGATAATCCAGTAATAAAACATCAAATAATGTGTTTAAATTCAGGCCTGCATTCATAAATTTTAGAATAGTCCCATATTCATTAAAGATGTCCTTAGAAATCCTTTTGACAACCTATTTCAGCTATTGGATCTGCGGCTGAGGGTGAGATTTAGTTTTATCGGGCAGAAAGTTATTAACTGGTACATACGTTCTACTATGGTTTGAAGAGCAGCTGACGGGAGGGACTTGCCCGCTGTCTTTAAGCTGTTTATCACATTTCTAATTAGTAGAGCCAGAAAAACAGCGTTGGGGTTCGGAGGCTCCTTCATGGGGTTGATAAAATTGAACGCATTCACTTGTTTTGTGCTTTTGAGTCCCAGGTCTTTTTCCAGACTTTTGATAAGGCAGGAATCAAAAGTGTGTTTCCAGTCTATGGCGGCCTGAAGCAAGTGTTTAGTTGAGCCAAATATTCTATATAAGTCCTGAGAAACTGCAGTTACTATGTCTGATAGATTAGCCTTTAAAATCATATTCACACAAGGCTGTTTTGTACACATTATCAGATTGGAGAGACGATTTCTCATTTTGGCAAAAGAGCTTTGAGGGATTTCATCCTGAACTCTTTTGGGGCATGTTTCTGAAAACCAAGACAGAGAACAGAGCGTTAACCTTGTCTTGTTTTCCAGGGCGTATGCATGCCAGATCGGCTTCAAGTTTAACCTCCATCCTAAAACACAGATATCTTTCTATTTTGCAAGAGGAAAAGAACTGTGACTTGACTTCTGAATGTCCAAGGCTGGTCTCCCTGGTCTTCCCCTGTTTTAGCTTCCTTACACTGGCTGCCAGTACTCCCATATTCATTAAAGATGTCCTTGGAAATCCTTTTGACAACCAATTTCAGCTATTGGATCTGCGGCTGAGGGTGAGATTTGGTTTTATCGGGGCAGAAAGTTATTAACTGGTACAGACGTTCTACTATGGTTTGAAGAGCACCTGACGGGAGGGACTTGCCCGCTGTCTTGGAGCTGTTTATCACATTTCTAATTAGTAGAGCCAGAAAAACAGCGTTGGGGTTCGGAGGCTCCTTCATGGGGTTGATAAAATTGAACGCATTCACTTGTTTTGTGCTTTTGAGTCCCAGGTCTTTTTCCAGACTTTTGATAAGGCAGGAATCAAAAGTGTGTTTCCAGTCTATGGCGGCCTGAAGCAAGTTTTTAGTTGAGCCAAATATTCTATATAAGTCCTGAGAAACTGCAGTTATTATGTCTGATAGATTAGCCTTTAAAATCATATCCACACAAGGCTGTTTTGTACACATTATCAGATTGGAGAGACAATTTCTCATTTTGGCAAAAGAGCTTTGAGGGATTTCATCCTGAACTCTTTTGGGGCATGTTTCTGAAAACCAAGACAGAGAACAGAGCGTTAACCTTGTCTTGTTTTCCAGGGCGTATGCATGCCAGATCAGTTTCAAGTTTAACCTCCATCCTAAAACACAGATATCTTTCTATTTTGCAAGAGGAAAAGAACTGCGACTTGACTTCTGAATGTCCAAGGCTGGTCTCCCTGGTCTTCCCCTGTTTTAGCTTCCTTACACTGGCTGCCAGTACTCCCATATTCATTAAAGATGTCCTTGGAAATCCTTTTGACAACCAATTTCAGCTATTGGATCTGCGGCTGAGGGTGAGATTTGGTTTTATCGGGGCAGAAAGTTATTAACTGGTACAGACGTTCTACTATGGTTTGAAGAGCACCTGACGGGAGGGACTTGCCTGCTGTCTTGGAGCTGTTTATCACATTTCTAATTAGGAGAGCCAGAAAAACAGCGTTGGGGTTCGGAGGCTCCTTCATGGGGTTGATAAAATCGAACGCATTCACTTGTTTTTTGCTTTTGAGTCCCAGGTCTTTTTCCAGACTTTTGATAAGGCAGGAATCAAAAGTGTGTTTCCGGTCTATGGCGGCCTGAAGCAAGTTTTTAGTTGAGCCAAATATTCTATATAAGTCCTGAGAAACTGCAGTTACTATGTCTGATAGATTAGCCTTTAAAATCATATTCACACAAGGCTGTTTTGTACACATTATCAGATTGGAGAGACAATTTCTCATTTTGGCAAAAGAGCTTTGAGGGATTTCATCCTGAACTCTTTTGGGGCATGTTTCTGAAAACCAAGACAGAGAACAGAGCGTTAACCTTGTCTTGTTTTCCAGGGCGTATGCATGCCAGATCAGTTTCAAGTTTAACCTCCATCCTAAAACACAGATATCTTTCTATTTTGCAAGAGGAAAAGAACTGTGACTTGACTTCTGAATGTCCAAGGCTGGTCTCCCTGCCCAGTGGGCACCGTTACATCAATTTGATGTTAAAAAATGGTCAAGATTTTGACTTCCATGATAATTATTCTACAGAAGCTTATAGTTGTAAAAAGGTCCAACCAATAAATCAATCTAGCATCCAAATACTGCCTCATATTGCTAATAAACATATTTGAACTTAAAACAATATCTCTGCACAAAAACTTAAAATCAAATTGACGTTGATTTGATGTCTGGGAATAAGGTATTGAATTGATGTCATATTGATGTCACAAAGCATTTTGGGATAAGGGACTTTGCAACAAGCATGAAGCTAAAATCTTGGTTGTGTTATTCATGCTGAAAATACATGCACCATTTGACCACCAAATGTGGGGAAATGCATTATATTTCAAAAAACATTTTTGAATTACCAATTATTTTATTTTGTTTTTTATAAATTTTTTTTTTTTTTTTGCAACCCGGACAAGCGCGGGTTGCAAATTGTCGGAAAATGACGAATTACCAATTATTTTCAAAGACCAATTCCTCACGGTTTATATACTTTGAAAAATAAACGTTTAAACGTAAGTGAAGTGTGATTGGACGATCGTTGTCACGTGAGTGTTGGACTTACGGTTGCCAGCCTACATTATTGAGAATCACTTCCAGCCAGAAGCTCCACCTTTTGCTGCAATTTTTGGTTTGAACGCGCTCTTCTCGGCTAAAAAAAGGTTTTTGTTGGTAAGTACATTATAGTTATATTTTTATCATTATTAGTGTACACTGACTAATCTTTCAAAACTTTCATGCTAGCAGTTAGCCAGCTAATGCGAATGGATATGCATATAGAGATAGAGATAGATTTTAATCTTCAAAGAAACAATTCAGGACACACCCCTCCCCTCACATTTATGTGGAGGCTGTGTGCAGTGTCATATGTTCATAGATCTCTGTGCATGTGTGTATTTATGTTTTCTTTGCACCCTCTCCCACACCAACACACAAATGAGAGTCACAAGAGGAACTGACAAGTCCTTCCTTAGGTGGGGCGCTCCTCCATGTTGATCTTATACTCAAAACTTGTACAATTTGCTTTTTTTTATCTTTTCAGATTCCATTCAGCTATCACAGCCTGGAGCCAGTGAAGCTGACATTGTTTCCCGGATGGCGGCCTATTTGCGTTCAGCGCCAGACAGGAAAGGTGGTGGTGGTCGCAAGACAGCTCAAAATGTTTAATGACTGCAAAATCTATAAAGTATTTCACTTTAGTTCATTGCTGTTGTTTGTGTACAATTTATAGTTCACATATTTGTAGTCAGTTGCCTGTTAAACTACACAGCTGTTGAAATCAATGTTTTGGAATGTTTTAGAATAAAAATGTTTTGTTATACTTGTATGTTTGATCTTTGAGAGAATGCCATGGGGGAATTTTTGTAGAAAAATAGCAATTGTAGAACATCAACTTAGTTTAGATGATCCAAAAATTATTAATATTAGAACTATTGACAATATACTTTACAGAATTGCTATTTTAAAGGCCATGCATGAAACACTGCAGAACTGCAATACAGCTGTCTTGTATTTCAAACACAATTGGGTTTGTTTAGGCCATTTCCTTTTCAAAGGAACTTTTTTTTTAAATCCTAATGAAGGTCCCGTGAGACCGCACATTTATCTAAGTAAATGAAGCCAAGTCTGTTTGCAATACAAAACGTTGAAGAATCTTTCCGTCTGTGCATATTTTTTAAATGTTTTTATTTGCAAATGTTTGACATAAAAACAATGTCAAAATAACATCAATATCATTATTTGAGTGAAATTTTACAAAAGCTTGACATTGAAGTAATGTCAAAATGACATAAATAAAATCATTATTTGACATACATCATATTGATGTCAAAGGACTGATGTCAATTTGATTTACGTTTTTTGACCAAATTTTGATAACAATTTGATATCGGTGTTTGATGTCAAATTGATGTTTAATTGACATCTTTTGCCCACTGGGTGGCCTTCCCCTGTTTTAGCTTCCTTACACTGGCTGCCAGTACTCCCATATTCATTAAAGATGTCCTTGGAAATCCTTTTGACAACCAATTTCAGCTATTGGATCTGCGGCTGAGGGTGAGATTTGGTTTTATCGGGGCAGAAAGTTATTAACTGGTACAGACGTTCTACTATGGTTTGAAGAGCACCTGACGGGAGGGACTTGCACGCTGTCTTGGAGCTGTTTATCACATTTCTAATTAGTAGAGCCAGAAAAACAGCGTTGGGGTTCGGAGGCTCCTTCATGGGGTTGATAAAATTGAACGCATTCACTTGTTTTGTGCTTTTGAGTCCCAGGTCTTTTTCCAGACTTTTGATAAGGCAGGAATCAAAAGTGTGTTTCCGGTCTATGGCGGCCTGAAGCAAGTTTTTAGTTGAGCCAAATATTCTATATAAGTCCTGAGAAACTGCAGTTACTATGTCTGATAAATTAGCCTTTAAAATCATATCCACACAAGGCTGTTTTGTACACATTATCAGATTGGAGAGACAATTTCTCATTTTGGCAAAAGAGCTTTGAGGGATTTCATCCTGAACTCTTTTGGGGCAGTTTATCATGTTTCTGAAAACCAAGACAGAGAACAGAGCGTTAACCTTGTCTTGTTTTCCAGGGCGTATGCATGCCAGATCGGCTTCAAGTTTAACCTCCATCCTAAAACACAGATATCTTTCTATTTTGCAAGAGGAAATGAACTGTGACTTGACTTCTGAATGTCCAAGGCTGGTCTCCCTGGTCTTCCCCTGTTTTAGCTTCCTTACACTGGCTGCCAGTACTCCCATATTCATTAAAGATGTCCTTGGAAATCCTTTTGACAACCAATTTCAGCTATTGGATCTGCGGCTGAGGGTGAGATTTGGTTTTATCGGGGCAGAAAGTTATTAACTGGTACAGACGTTCTACTATGGTTTGAAGAGCACCTGACGGGAGGGACTTGCACGCTGTCTTGGAGCTGTTTATCACATTTCTAATTAGTAGAGCCAGAAAAACAGCGTTGGGGTTCGGAGGCTCCTTCATGGGGTTGATAAATTGAACGCATTCACTTGTTTTGTGCTTTTGAGTCCCAGGTCTTTTTCCAGACTTTTGATAAGGCAGGAATCAAAAGTGTGTTTCCAGTCTATGGCGGCCTGAAGCAAGTGTTTAGTTGAGCCAAATATTCTATATAAGTCCTGAGAAACTGCAGTTACTATGTCTGATAGATTAGCCTTTAAAATCATATCACACAAGGCTGTTTTGTACACATTATCAGATTGGAGAGACAATTTCTCATTTTGGCAAAAGAGCTTTGAGGGATTTCATCCTGAACTCTTTTGGGGCAGTTTATCATGTTTCTGAAAACCAAGACAGAGAACAGAGCGTTAACCTTGTCTTGTTTTCCAGGGCGTATGCATGCCAGATCGGCTTCAAGTTTAACCTCCATCCTAAAACACAGATATCTTTCTATTTTGCAAGAGGAAATGAACTGTGACTTGACTTCTGAATGTCCAAGGCTGGTCTCCCTGGTCTTCCCCTGTTTTAGCTTCCTTACACTGGCTGCCAGTACTCCCATATTCATTAAAGATGTCCTTGGAAATCCTTTTGACAACCAATTTCAGCTATTGGATCTGCGGCTGAAGGTGAGATTTGTTTTTATCGGGGCAGAAAGTTATTAACTGGTACAGAAGTTCTACTATGGTTTGAAGAGCACCTGACGGGAGGGACTTGCACGCTGTCTTGGAGCTGTTTATCACATTTCTAATTAGTAGAGCCAGAAAAACAGTGTTGGGGTTCGGAGGCTCCTTCATGGGGTTGATAAAATTGAACGCATTCACTTGTTTTGTGCTTTTGAGTCCCAGGTCTTTTTCCAGACTTTTGATAAGGCAGGAATCAAAAGTGTGTTTCCAGTCTATGGCGGCCTGAAGCAAGTTTTTAGTTGAGCCAAATATTCTATATAAGTCCTGAGAAACTGCAGTTACTATGTCTGATAGATTAGCCTTTAAAATAATATCCACACAAGGGTGTTTTGTACACATTATCAGATTGGAGAGACAATTTCTCATTTTGGCAAAAGAGCTTTGAGGGATTTCATCCTGAACTCTTTTGGGGCAGTTTATCATGTTTCTGAAAACCAAGACAGAGAACAGAGCGTTAACCTTGTCTTGTTTTCCAGGGCGTATGCATGCCAGATCAGTTTCAAGTTTAACCTCCATCCTAAAACACAGATATCTTTCTATTTTGCAAGAGGAAAAGAACTGTGACTTGACTTCTGAATGTCCAAGGCTGGTCTCCCTGGTCTTCCCCTGTTTTAGCTTCCTTACACTGGCTGCCAGTACTCCCATATTCATTAAAGATGTCCTTGGAAATCCTTTTGACAACCAATTTCAGCTATTGGATCTGCGGCTGAGGGTGAGATTTGGTTTTATCGGGGCAGAAAGTTATTAACTGGTACAGACGTTCTACTATGGTTTGAAGAGCACCTGACGGGAGGGACTTGCACGCTGTCTTGGAGCTGTTTATCACATTTCTAATTAGTAGAGCCAGAAAAACAGCGTTGGGGTTCGGAGGCTCCTTCATGGGGTTGATAAAATTGAACGCATTCACTTGTTTTGTGCTTTTGAGTCCCAGGTCTTTTTCCAGACTTTTGATAAGGCAGGAATCAAAAGTGTGTTTCCAGTCTATGGCGGCCTGAAGCAAGTTTTTAGTTGAGCCAAATATTCTATATAAGTCCTGAGAAACTGCAGTTACTATGTCTGATAGATTAGCCTTTAAAATCATATCCACACAAGGCTGTTTTGTACACATTATCAGATTGGAGAGACGATTTCTCATTTTGGCAAAAGAGCTTTGAGGGATTTCATCCTGAACTCTTTTGGGCAGTCATGTTTCTGAAAACCAAGACAGAGAACAGAGCGTTAACCTTGTCTTGTTTTCCAGGGCGTATGCATGCCAGATCAGTTTCAAGTTTAACCTCCATCCTAAAACACAGATATCTTTCTATTTTGCAAGAGGAAATGAACTGTGACTTGACTTCTGAATGTCCAAGGCTGGTCTCCCTGGTCTTCCCCTGTTTTAGCTTCCTTACACTGGCTGCCAGTACTCCCATATTCATTAAAGATGTCCTTGGAGATCCTTTTGACAACCAATTTCAGCTATTGGATCTGCGGCTGAAGGTGAGATTTGGTTTTATCGGGGCAGAAAGTTATTAACTGGTACAGAAGTTCTACTATGGTTTGAAGAGCACCTGACGGGAGGGACTTGCACGCTGTCTTGGAGCTGTTTATCACATTTCTAATTAGCAGAGCCAGAAAAACAGTGTTGGGGTTCGGAGGCTCCTTCATGGGGTTGATAAAATTGAACGCATTCACTTGTTTTGTGCTTTTGAGTCCCAGGTCTTTTTCCAGACTTTTGATAAGGCAGGAATCAAAAGTGTGTTTCCAGTCTATGGCGGCCTGAAGCAAGTTTTTAGTTGAGCCAAATATTCTATATAAGTCCTGAGAAACTGCAGTTACTATGTCTGATAAATTAGCCTTTAAAATCATATCCACACAAGGCTGTTTTGTACACATTATCAGATTGGAGAGACAATTTCTCATTTTGGCAAAAGAGCTTTGAAGGATTTCATCCTGAACTCTTTTGGGGCAGTTTATCATGTTTCTGAAAACCAAGACAGAGAACAGAGCGTTAACCTTGTCTTGTTTTCCAGGGCGTACGCATGCCAGATCAGTTTCAAGTTTAACCTCCATCCTAAAACACAGATATCTTTCTATTTTGCAAGAGGAAAAGAACTGTGACTTGACTTCTGAATGTCCAAGGCTGGTCTCCCTGGTCTTCCCCTGTTTTAGCTTCCTTACACTGGCTGCCAGTACTCCCATATTCATTAAAGATGTCCTTGGAAATCCTTTTGACAACCAATTTCAGATATTGGATCTGCGGCTGAGGGTGAGATTTGGTTTTATCGGGGCAGAAAGTTATTAACTGGTACAGAAGTTCTACTATGGTTTGAAGAGCACCTGACGGGAGGGACTTGCACGCTGTCTTGGAGCTGTTTATCACATTTCTAATTAGCAGAGTCAGAAAAAAAGTGTTGGGGTTCGGAGGCTCCTTCATGGGGTTCATAAAATTGAACGCATTCACTTGTTTTGTGCTTTTGAGTCCCAGGTCTTTTTCCAGACTTTTGATAAGGCAGGAATCAAAAGTGTGTTTCCAGTCTATGGCGGCCTGAAGCAAGTTTTTAGTTGAGCCAAATATTCTATATAAGTCCTGAGAAACTGCAGTTACTATGTCTGATAGATTAGCCTTTAAAATAATATCCACACAAGGCTGTTTTGTACACATTATCAGATTGGAGAGACAATTTCTCATTTTGGCAAAAGAGCTTTGAAGGATTTCATCCTGAACTCTTTTCGGGCAGTTTATCATGTTTCTGAAAACCAAGACAGAGAACAGAGCGTTAACCTTGTCTTGTTTTCCAGGGCGTACGCATGCCAGATCGGCTTCAAGTTTAACCTCCATCCTAAAACACAGATATCTTTCTATTTTGCAAGAGGAAAAGAACTGTGACTTGACTTCTGAATGTCCAAGGCTGGTCTCCCTGGTCTTCCCCTGTTTTAGCTTCCTTACACTGGCTGCCAGTACTCCCATATTCATTAAAGATGTCCTTGGAAATCCTTTTGACAACCAATTTCAGCTATTGGATCTGCGGCTGAGGGTGAGATTTGTTTTTATCGGGGCAGAAAGTTATTAACTGGTACAGACGTTCTACTATGGTTTGAAGAGCACCTGACGGGAGGGACTTGCACGCTGTCTTGGAGCTGTTTATCACATTTCTAATTAGTAGAGCCAGAAAAACAGTGTTGGGGTTCGGAGGCTCCTTCATGGGGTTGATAAAATTGAACGCATTCACTTGTTTTGTGCTTTTGAGTCCCAGGTCTTTTTCCAGACTTTTGATAAGGCAGGAATCAAAAGTGTGTTTCCAGTCTATGGCGGCCTGAAGCAAGTTTTTAGTTGAGCCAAATATTCTGTTGTGATTCTATAGTTAAATTCTATTCCCAGCCCGCTGGGAATTTATGTTTCTGATACTTTAAGATGTTTATTGCCCTCCCCTGTAGGGGTGGTAAAATATCTTATTTAATCAGATATTATTTCAGCTGTTATATACTGTTTATGACACACAGTCCTACTAACTGTGTGTTAGAACAATAAATGAAAGAGTGATTCGAGCACTAATCATGGTCAAACAGTTATTTCTGCACATACATGGAATAAATTCACCACAACTTCTGTTCAAAACATAAGATTTTATTAACAAAAATCATTCAGCTCCAAGTCAAACATATTTCAGTTTAACACTCTCAACTAAGACTAGTAAAACTCAACTAAACTAAACTAACTACTATGCACAAAGAGGAAGGGGAAAACGGTTGAAAAACATATTACAGTTTAAGATGGATTCTGTGTTTGAAACCAAAGTTTATCTGGAAGAATTTGGGATATGATTAAATTAGCTTTTCACTAATTTTAAAGAAATTGGAATGTTTTCAGACCAATTGACAATGCAAATCCATGAGGTGAATAAAACATTATTTGGCCAAATAATGTTCTATTGAATGATTTGCTTAATCAAGAACCAATAACCTTTAGCTAAATGATTCTTTACCCTCTTTAAAGTAGCTAGCAGCGAATAGACATCAGGATTCCACTAAATGACTCTTGGTCAGACTTGGTAATGGAAATGTAATGAGCATCTGAGGAACACGTGAACACTAATGTTATATCAGTGTTTAAATCCTTAGTGAATAACGCTTGTCTAAGCTTTAGCAACAGCTCAACACATATTCCTGTAGCATAGCGTAGCATGCAGTCCATTCTTTAGCATCAATTAGCGTTGTCTTTACTCAGCAGTAAACACACGATATGATTAGCATCATCAAAAGACACATTGCTTGTTCTGTCCCTAATCATGCCAGACCTGCAAACCTTTTTCCATGTCCATTTGGAAAGCTTGAGTTTCATCCAGTTTTGCAGCTCTGCAGTCAGGGGCTCTTTGTCCCAGTCTCACAGCAGGGGTCCCCTCAGTCTCACACCAGGGCATGGTCTTCATCCAGTTTGGCTCTGTAAGTTCTGAAACTCAAGAGAAATGTGTTGCAAAGGTTCTGTTTGCAGCAGTTAGGTTCTGAAGAGTTCTGACTCATCCTTGATGGTTCTGGGGATCTGGTTTCCCTGGGGCCTGCATCTCCACTGTGGGCCACAGTGGGCCCCAGCTTTGAGAGCAGGAGCAGAAGCAGGCTGGATCCGACGAGGGAGAAAAAGTGAAGAGAGAAGAAAGAGCAAAGAGGCAGAATCCTGTGTGCTCTGTGGTTTTGTTCTGCCCTCACAGAGGGGGGGTGGTGGTTGGTCACACCTCTGTGACTTCCATGTGGCTGCTTTGGCTGAAAAAGGGGGGCTGCTGAAGTCCCCCAGCTGTTATTCACCAAAGCTGAGTTTTCTTCTCTGGTCATCCTATCAGGATGAAATATGGACACTGGTTCCCACTGTCCAAAAAGTATGATCATGGCAAATGGCATAACAATTCTATATAAGTCCTGAGAAACTGCAGTTACTATGTCTGATAAATTAGCCTTTAAAATCATATTCACACAAGGCTGTTTTGTACACATTATCAGATTGGAGAGACGATTTCTCATTTTGGCAAAAGAGCTTTGAGGGATTTCATCCTGAACTCTTTTGGGGCATGTTTCTGAAAACCAAGACAGAGAACAGAGCGTTAACCTTGTCTTGTTTTCCAGGGCGTATGCATGCCAGATCAGTTTCAAGTTTAACCTCCATCCTAAAACACAGATATCTTTCTATTTTGCAAGAGGAAATGAACTGTGACTTGACTTCTGAATGTCCAAGGCTGGTCTCCCTGGTCTTCCCCTGTTTTAGCTTCCTTACACTGGCTGCCAGTACTCCCATATTCATTAAAGATGTCCTTGGAAATCCTTTTGACAACCAATTTCAGCTATTGGATCTGCGGCTGAGGGTGAGATTTGGTTTTATCGGGGCAGAAAGTTATTAACTGGTACAGAAGTTCTACTATGGTTTGAAGAGCACCTGACGGGAGGGACTTGCACGCTGTCTTGGAGCTGTTTATCACATTTCTAATTAGGAGAGCCAGAAAAACAGCGTTGGGGTTCGGAGGCTCCTTCATGGGGTTGATAAAATTGAACGCATTCACTTGTTTTTTGCTTTTGAGTCCCAGGTCTTTTTCCAGACTTTTGATAAGGCAGGAATCAAAAGTGTGTTTCCAGTCTATGGCGGCCTGAAGCAAGTTTTTAGTTGAGCCAAATATTCTATATAAGTCCTGAGAAACTGCAGTTACTATGTCTGATAGATTAGCCTTTAAAATAATATCCACACAAGGCTGTTTTGTACACATTATCAGCTTGGAGAGACGATTTCTCATTTTGGCAAAAGAGCTTTGAGGGATTTCATCCTGAACTCTTTTGGGGCATGTTTCTGAAAACCAAGACAGAGAACAGAGCGTTAACCTTGTCTTGTTTTCCAGGGCGTATGCATGCCAGATCAGTTTCAAGTTTAACCTCCATCCTAAAACACAGATATCTTTCTATTTTGCAAGAGGAAATGAACTGTGACTTGACTTCTGAATGTCCAAGGCTGGTCTCCCTGGTCTTCCCCTGTTTTAGCTTCCTTACACTGGCTGCCAGTACTCCCATATTCATTAAAGATGTCCTTGGAAATCCTTTTGACAACCAATTTCAGCTATTGGATCTGCGGCTGAGGGTGAGATTTGGTTTTATCGGGGCAGAAAGTTATTAACTGGTACAGACGTTCTACTATGGTTTGAAGAGCACCTGACGGGAGGGACTTGCACGCTGTCTTGGAGCTGTTTATCACATTTCTAATTAGGAGAGCCAGAAAAACAGTGTTGGGGTTCGGAGGCTCCTTCATGGGGTTGATAAAATTGAACGCATTCACTTGTTTTGTGCTTTTGAGTCCCAGGTCTTTTTCCAGACTTTTGATAAGGCAGGAATCAAAAGTGTGTTTCCGGTCTATGGCGGCCTGAAGCAAGTTTTTAGTTGAGCCAAATATTCTATATAAGTCCTGAGAAACTGCAGTTACTATGTCTGATAGATTAGCCTTTAAAATCATATCCACACAAGGGTGTTTTGTACACATTATCAGATTGGAGAGACAATTTCTCATTTTGGCAAAAGAGCTTTGAAGGATTTCATCCTGAACTCTTTTCGGGCAGTTTATCATGTTTCTGAAAACCAAGACAGAGAACAGAGCGTTAACCTTGTCTTGTTTTCCAGGGCGTATGCATGCCAGATCGGCTTCAAGTTTAACCTCCATCCTAAAACACAGATATCTTTCTATTTTGCAAGAGGAAAAGAACTGTGACTTGACTTCTGAATGTCCAAGGCTGGTCTCCCTGGTCTTCCCCTGTTTTAGCTTCCTTACACTGGCTGCCAGTACTCCCATATTCATTAAAGATGTCCTTGGAAATCCTTTTGACAACCAATTTCAGCTATTGGATCTGCGGCTGAGGGTGAGATTTGGTTTTATCGGGGCAGAAAGTTATTAACTGGTACAGAAGTTCTACTATGGTTTGAAGAGCACCTGACGGGAGGGACTTGCACGCTGTCTTGGAGCTGTTTATCACATTTCTAATTAGTAGAGCCAGAAAAACAGTGTTGGGGTTCGGAGGCTCCTTCATGGGGTTGATAAAATTGAACGCATTCACTTGTTTTGTGCTTTTGAGTCCCAGGTCTTTTTCCAGACTTTTGATAAGGCAGGAATCAAAAGTGTGTTTCCAGTCTATGGCGGCCTGAAGCAAGTTTTTAGTTGAGCCAAATATTCTATATAAGTCCTGAGAAACTGCAGTTACTATGTCTGATAGATTAGCCTTTAAAATCATATCCACACAAGGCTGTTTTGTACACATTATCAGATTGGAGAGACAATTTCTCATTTTGGCAAAAGAGCTTTGAGGGATTTCATCCTGAACTCTTTTGGGGCATGTTTCTGAAAACCAAGACAGAGAACAGAGCGTTAACCTTGTCTTGTTTTCCAGGGCGTATGCATGCCAGATCGGTTTCAAGTTTAACCTCCATCCTAAAACACAGATATCTTTCTATTTTGCAAGAGGAAAAGAACTGTGACTTGACTTCTGAATGTCCAAGGCTGGTCTCCCTGGTCTTCCCCTGTTTTAGCTTCCTTACACTGGCTGCCAGTACTCCCATATTCATTAAAGATGTCCTTGGAAATCCTTTTGACAACCAATTTCAGCTATTGGATCTGCGGCTGAAGGTGAGATTTGGTTTTATCGGGGCAGAAAGTTATTAACTGGTACAGACGTTCTACTATGGTTTGAAGAGCACCTGACGGGAGGGACTTGCACGCTGTCTTGGAGCTGTTTATCACATTTCTAATTAGTAGAGCCAGAAAAACAGTGTTGGGGTTCGGAGGCTCCTTCATGGGGTTGATAAAATTGAACGCATTCACTTGTTTTGTGCTTTTGAGTCCCAGGTCTTTTTCCAGACTTTTGATAAGGCAGGAATCAAAAGTGTGTTTCCAGTCTATGGCGGCCTGAAGCAAGTTTTTAGTTGAGCCAAATATTCTATATAAGTCCTGAGAAACTGCAGTTACTATGTCTGATAGATTAGCCTTTAAAATCATATCCACACAAGGCTGTTTTGTACACATTATCAGATTGGAGAGACAATTTCTCATTTTGGCAAAAGAGCTTTGAGGGATTTCATCCTGAACTCTTTTGGGGCAGTTTATCATGTTTCTGAAAACCAAGACAGAGAACAGAGCGTTAACCTTGTCTTGTTTTCCAGGGCGTATGCATGCCAGATCGGTTTCAAGTTTAACCTCCATCCTAAAACACAGATATCTTTCTATTTTGCAAGAGGAAATGAACTGTGACTTGACTTCTGAATGTCCAAGGCTGGTCTCCCTGGTCTTCCCCTGTTTTAGCTTCCTTACACTGGCTGCCAGTACTCCCATATTCATTAAAGATGTCCTTGGAAATCCTTTTGACAACCAATTTCAGCTATTGGATCTGCGGCTGAGGGTGAGATTTGGTTTTATCGGGGCAGAAAGTTATTAACTGGTACAGACGTTCTACTATGGTTTGAAGAGCACCTGACGGGAGGGACTTGCACGCTGTCTTGGAGCTGTTTATCACATTTCTAATTAGTAGAGCCAGAAAAACAGTGTTGGGGTTCGGAGGCTCCTTCATGGGGTTGATAAATTGAACGCATTCACTTGTTTTGTGCTTTTGAGTCCCAGGTCTTTTTCCAGACTTTTGATAAGGCAGGAATCAAAAGTGTGTTTCCAGTCTATGGCGGCCTGAAGCAAGTTTTTAGTTGAGCCAAATATTCTATATAAGTCCTGAGAAACTGCAGTTACTATGTCTGATAGATTAGCCTTTAAAATCATATTCACACAAGGCTGTTTTGTACACATTATCAGATTGGAGAGACGATTTCTCATTTTGGCAAAAGAGCTTTGAGGGATTTCATCCTGAACTCTTTTGGGGCAGTTTATCATGTTTCTGAAAACCAAGACAGAGAACAGAGCGTTAACCTTGTCTTGTTTTCCAGGGCGTATGCATGCCAGATCAGTTTCAAGTTTAACCTCCATCCTAAAACACAGATATCTTTCTATTTTGCAAGAGGAAATGAACTGTGACTTGACTTCTGAATGTCCAAGGCTGGTCTCCCTGGTCTTCCCCTGTTTTAGCTTCCTTACACTGGCTGCCAGTACTCCCATATTCATTAAAGATGTCCTTGGAAATCCTTTTGACAACCAATTTCAGCTATTGGATCTGCGGCTGAGGGTGAGATTTGGTTTTATCGGGGCAGAAAGTTATTAACTGGTACAGACGTTCTACTATGGTTTGAAGAGCACCTGACGGGAGGGACTTGCACGCTGTCTTGGAGCTGTTTATCACATTTCTAATTAGTAGAGCCAGAAAAACAGCGTTGGGGTTCGGAGGCTCCTTCATGGGGTTGATAAAATTGAACGCATTCACTTGTTTTGTGCTTTTGAGTCCCAGGTCTTTTTCCAGACTTTTGATAAGGCAGGAATCAAAAGTGTGTTTCCAGTCTATGGCGGCCTGAAGCAAGTTTTTAGTTGAGCCAAATATTCTATATAAGTCCTGAGAAACTGCAGTTACTATGTCTGATAGATTAGCCTTTAAAATAATATCCACACAAGGCTGTTTTGTACACATTATCAGATTGGAGAGACAATTTCTCATTTTGGCAAAAGAGCTTTGAGGGATTTCATCCTGAACTCTTTTGGGGCAGTTTATCATGTTTCTGAAAACCAAGACAGAGAACAGAGCGTTAACCTTGTCTTGTTTTCCAGGGCGTATGCATGCCAGATCAGTTTCAAGTTTAACCTCCATCCTAAAACACAGATATCTTTCTATTTTGCAAGAGGAAATGAACTGTGACTTGACTTCTGAATGTCCAAGGCTGGTCTCCCTGGTCTTCCCCTGTTTTAGCTTCCTTACACTGGCTGCCAGTACTCCCATATTCATTAAAGATGTCCTTGGAAATCCTTTTGACAACCAATTTCAGCTATTGGATCTGCGGCTGAGGGTGAGATTTGGTTTTATCGGGGCAGAAAGTTATTAACTGGTACAGAAGTTCTACTATGGTTTGAAGAGCACCTGACGGGAGGGACTTGCACGCTGTCTTGGAGCTGTTTATCACATTTCTAATTAGTAGAGCCAGAAAAACAGTGTTGGGGTTCGGAGGCTCCTTCATGGGGTTCATAAAATTGAACGCATTCACTTGTTTTGTGCTTTTGAGTCCCAGGTCTTTTTCCAGACTTTTGATAAGGCAGGAATCAAAAGTGTGTTTCCAGTCTATGGCGGCCTGAAGCAAGTTTTTAGTTGAGCCAAATATTCTATATAAGTCCTGAGAAACTGCAGTTACTATGTCTGATAGATTAGCCTTTAAAATCATATCCACACAAGGCTGTTTTGTACACATTATCAGATTGGAGAGACGATTTCTCATTTTGGCAAAAGAGCTTTGAGGGATTTCATCCTGAACTCTTTTGGGGCAGTTTATCATGTTTCTGAAAACCAAGACAGAGAACAGAGCGTTAACCTTGTCTTGTTTTCCAGGGCGTATGCATGCCAGATCAGTTTCAAGTTTAACCTCCATCCTAAAACACAGATATCTTTCTATTTTGCAAGAGGAACTGAACTGTGACTTGACTTCTGAATGTCCAAGGCTGGTCTCCCTGGTCTTCCCCTGTTTTAGCTTCCTTACACTGGCTGCCAGTACTCCCATATTCATTAAAGATGTCCTTGGAAATCCTTTTGACAACCAATTTCAGCTATTGGATCTGCGGCTGAGGGTGAGATTTGGTTTTATCGGGGCAGAAAGTTATTAACTGGTACAGACGTTCTACTATGGTTTGAAGAGCACCTGACGGGAGGGACTTGCACGCTGTCTTGGAGCTGTTTATCACATTTCTAATTAGCAGAGCCAGAAAAACAGCGTTGGGGTTCGGAGGCTCCTTCATGGGGTTGATAAAATTGAACGCATTCACTTGTTTTGTGCTTTTGAGTCCCAGGTCTTTTTCCAGACTTTTGATAAGGCAGGAATCAAAAGTGTGTTTCCAGTCTATGGCGGCCTGAAGCAAGTTTTTAGTTGAGCCAAATATTCTATATAAGTCCTGAGAAACTGCAGTTACTATGTCTGATAGATTAGCCTTTAAAATCATATCCACACAAGGCTGTTTTGTACACATTATCAGATTGGAGAGACGATTTCTCATTTTGGCAAAAGAGCTTTGAGGGATTTCATCCTGAACTCTTTTGGGGCAGTTTATCATGTTTCTGAAAACCAAGACAGAGAACAGAGCGTTAACCTTGTCTTGTTTTCCAGGGCGTAAGCATGCCAGATCAGTTTCAAGTTTAACCTCCATCCTAAAACACAGATATCTTTCTATTTTGCAAGAGGAAATGAACTGTGACTTGACTTCTGAATGTCCAAGGCTGGTCTCCCTGGTCTTCCCCTGTTTTAGCTTCCTTACACTGGCTGCCAGTACTCCCATATTCATTAAAGATGTCCTTGGAAATCCTTTTGACAACCAATTTCAGCTATTGGATCTGCGGCTGAGGGTGAGATTTGGTTTTATCGGGGCAGAAAGTTATTAACTGGTACAGACGTTCTACTATGGTTTGAAGAGCACCTGACGGGAGGGACTTGCACGCTGTCTTGGAGCTGTTTATCACATTTCTAATTAGTAGAGCCAGAAAAACAGCGTTGGGGTTCGGAGGCTCCTTCATGGGGTTGATAAAATTGAACGCATTCACTTGTTTTGTGCTTTTGAGTCCCAGGTCTTTTTCCAGACTTTTGATAAGGCAGGAATCAAAAGTGTGTTTCCAGTCTATGGCGGCCTGAAGCAAGTTTTTAGTTGAGCCAAATATTCTATATAAGTCCTGAGAAACTGCAGTTACTATGTCTGATAAATTAGCCTTTAAAATCATATCCACACAAGGCTGTTTTGTACACATTATCAGATTGGAGAGACGATTTCTCATTTTGGCAAAAGAGCTTTGAGGGATTTCATCCTGAACTCTTTTGGGGCATGTTTCTGAAAACCAAGACAGAGAACAGAGCGTTAACCTTGTCTTGTTTTCCAGGGCGTATGCATGCCAGATCAGTTTCAAGTTTAACCTCCATCCTAAAACACAGATATCTTTCTATTTTGCAAGAGGAAATGAACTGTGACTTGACTTCTGAATGTCCAAGGCTGGTCTCCCTGGTCTTCCCCTGTTTTAGCTTCCTTACACTGGCTGCCAGTACTCCCATATTCATTAAAGATGTCCTTGGAAATCCTTTTGACAACCAATTTCAGCTATTGGATCTGCGGCTGAGGGTGAGATTTGGTTTTATCGGGGCAGAAAGTTATTAACTGGTACAGACGTTCTACTATGGTTTGAAGAGCACCTGACGGGAGGGACTTGCACGCTGTCTTGGAGCTGTTTATCACATTTCTAATTAGTAGAGCCAGAAAAACAGTGTTGGGGTTCGGAGGCTCCTTCATGGGGTTGATAAAATTGAACGCATTCACTTGTTTTGTGCTTTTGAGTCCCAGGTCTTTTTCCAGACTTTTGATAAGGCAGGAATCAAAAGTGTGTTTCCAGTCTATGGCGGCCTGAAGCAAGTTTTTAGTTGAGCCAAATATTCTATATAAGTCCTGAGAAACTGCAGTTACTATGTCTGATAGATTAGCCTTTAAAATCATATCCACACAAGGCTGTTTTGTACACATTATCAGATTGGAGAGACGATTTCTCATTTTGGCAAAAGAGCTTTGAGGGATTTCATCCTGAACTCTTTTGGGGCAGTTTATCATGTTTCTGAAAACCAAGACAGAGAACAGAGCGTTAACCTTGTCTTGTTTTCCAGGGCGTATGCATGCCAGATCGGTTTCAAGTTTAACCTCCATCCTAAAACACAGATATCTTTCTATTTTGAAAGAGGAACTGAACTGTGACTTGACTTCTGAATGTCCAAGGCTGGTCTCCCTGGTCTTCCCCTGTTTTAGCTTCCTTACACTGGCTGCCAGTACTCCCATATTCATTAAAGATGTCCTTGGAAATCCTTTTGACAACCAATTTCAGCTATTGGATCTGCGGCTGAGGGTGAGATTTGGTTTTATCGGGGCAGAAAGTTATTAACTGGTACAGAAGTTCTACTATGGTTTGAAGAGCACCTGACGGGAGGGACTTGCCCGCTGTCTTGGAGCTGTTTATCACATTTCTAATTAGTAGAGCCAGAAAAACAGCGTTGGGGTTCGGAGGCTCCTTCATGGGGTTGATAAAATTGAACTCATTCACTTGTTTTGTGCTTTTGAGTCCCAGGTCTTTTTCCAGACTTTTGATAAGGCAGGAATCAAAAGTGTGTTTCCAGTCTATGGCGGCCTGAAGCAAGTTTTTAGTTGAGCCAAATATTCTATATAAGTCCTGAGAAGCTGCAGTTATTATGTCTGATAGATTAGCCTTTAAAATCATATCCACACAAGGCTGTTTTGTACACATTATCCGATTAGAGAGACGATTTCTCATTTTGGCAAAAGAGCTTTGAGGGATTTCCTCCTGAACTCTTTGGGGCAGTTTATCATGTTTCTGAAAACCAAGACAGAGAACAGAGCGTTAACCTTGTCTTGTTTTCCAGGGCGTATGCATGCCAGATCGGTTTCCACTTTAACCTCCATCCTAAAACACAGATATTCTTCTAAGAGCAAAAAAACTGCGACCTGACTCCTTAATGTCCAAGGCTGGTCTGAATGACCAATGGAATTCTGTGACGACACAACAGAACCGCCCACTGTGACGTCAAGTGCTTGGGCGGGCCTGGGCGGGTTCATGAAGCCGAGTCTATGACCAAGATTGAAATAAAATTCATAGATGTATATTTATACAGTGTGGAAGTATTAAATATAACAACTGAATTCATTTTATTTTGTCTTATTGTTTTTGTAAAGTTCAATTCCTCCTCACTTAGACCAAAAGAAAACATCAATATCAATTGAACAGCCCCAGAAAGTCCAGAAAATGGTTTGTTCCTGCCTCAGCGGTCTTTGGTAACAGTCAGGTGAAGCGCCAGGAAAGAAGGAAAGTGATGAGAAATAGGAAATACAAAGAAAGGACAGAAACAGGGTCGCCCCAACCAAAACATAGAAAACATAGAAAACTTGCCTTAACCTGTTTGCGCATATGCGCAATGGATGCGCCATGTTGCGCTATACTGTGCGGAGGAGGGAAAGAGACCACCTGTAATCTGACCGTGCAATGCATGTCAGCGCTCATCTGATAGTGGTGCACCTGCAGAAGATTAGAACATCAACATGTCCTCTTAACAAAACCATGAAAAGCGCGAAAAAGAAAAAAAAAAGGCAAAAATTGAAGAAACGTGTGCTTCCCTTGAAGGAAGGAACATTTAGGAAATAAAACTTTGGGAAACGAACACCTACGTTGCCTCTCAGAGGGTATTCTATTGGCAGCCTCTGTCTAAACAGGAGAATTTGACTGATTATTAAATGCTTTGTTCATTCTTTATGCGTTCACCTCTGTGGTATGGAGGACCAAACCTGCCATAATTAAAGACAAATACAGAAATAAAAGAATGCTCCAAAAATAAATAAACATTCTATTAATTGCCCCTCACAAATACAATAAACAAATAAATGTAGTTAGAAATCAACTTATATATATATATATATATATATATATATATATATATATATATATATATATATATATATATATATATATATATATATATATATATTTACAGCATTTGTATTGCATTCACAGAAGAAAAAATCTGACAGCTTATCTCATAAATATGAGATCAGTATCTCGTAATTTCGAGATCTTTTTTCATAATTATGAGATACTGGTCTCATAAATATGAGATATTATAACAAAGAAGCTAATTAAAAGATATATATATATATACACTCACCGGCCACTTTATTAGGTACCCCATGCTAGCAACGGGTTGGACCCCCTTTTGCCTTCAGAACTGCCTCAATTCTTCGTGGCATAGATTCAACAAGGTGCTGGAAGCATTCCTCAGGGAGTTTGGTCCATATTGACATGATGGCATCACATGGTTACCGCTGATTTGTCGGCTGCACATCCATGATGCGAATCTCCCGTTCCACCACATCCCAAAGATGCTCTATTGGATTGAGATCTGGTGACTGTGGAGGCCATTTGAGTACAGTGAACTCATTGTCATGTTCAAGAAACCAGTCTGAGATGATTCCAGCTTTATGACATGGCGCATTATCCTGCTGAAAGTAGCCATCAGAAGTTGGGTACATTGTGGTCATAAAGGGATGGACATGGTCAGCAACAATACTCAGGTAGGTTGTGGCGTTGCAACAATGCTCAATTGGTACCAAGGGGCCCAAAGAGTGCCAAGAAAATATTCCCCACACCATGACACCACCACCACCAGCCTGAACCATTGATACAAGGCAGGATGGATCCATGCTTTCATGTTGTAGACACCAAGTTCTGACCCTACCATCCGAATGTCGCAGCAGAAATCGAGACTCATCAGACCAGGCAACGTTTTTCCAATCTTCTATTGTTCAATTTCGATGAGCTTGTGCAAATTGTAGCCTCAGTTTCCTGTTCTTAGCTGAAAGGAGTGGCACCCGGTGTGGTCTTCTGCTGCTGTAGCCCATCTGCCTCAAAGTTCGACGTACTGTGCGTTCAGAGATGCTCTTCTGCCCACCTTGGTTGTAACGGGTGGTTATTTGAGTCACTGTTGCCCTTCTATCAGCTCCAACCAGTCTGGCCATTCTCCTCTGACCTCTGGCATCAACAAGGCATTTCCGCCCACAGAACTGCCACTCACTGGATGTTTTTTTCTTTTTCGGACCGTTCTCTGTAAACCCTAGAGATGGTTGTGCGTGAAAATCCCAGTAGATCAGCAGTTTCTGAAATACTCAGACCAGCCCTTCTGGCACCAACAATCATGCCACGTTCAAAGTCACTCAAATCACCTTTCTTCCCCATACTGATGCTCGGTTTGAACTGCAGGAGATTGTCTTGACCATGTCTACATGCCTAAATGCACTGAGTTGCCACCATCTGATTGGCTGCTTAGAAATTAAGTGTTAACGAGCAGTTGGATAGGTGTACCTAATAAATTGGCCGGTGAGTGTATATATATATATATATATATATATATATATATATATATATATATATATATAATATCTTTTAATTAGCTTCTTTGTTTATTTGCCTTTGTAATAATTACCTTATTTATTTATTGTGCGTTATATTCTTCAACTTTATTTATTTATTACTTATTTCTTCAAGCATTTATGTGTATGTTATAATATTTTTTGGCTGGTTTATGCAAGACTGTCATACCGGAATAATGGCTATGACACATATGATTATGAATGAATCATTTAGGTTTTAGTCTCATTAGCACATTAAGATATACAAATCAGAATGACTAGTTATCTGTAAATTTAAAAAAATTTACCTCAATTTGTGCCTCTGCTGTTTTGGCATAGGTGTGGTCATCAGCACACAGAGTCTGTAAAAATACAGATATTTCCTAAGTGTAAGATGTATGCAAGTCGGAATTTCATCGAAAGTGCTTCAACCCTTTTAATTGTTCTATCCTGATTTTCTTTCAGACTTAAAAAAAAAAGCTTAGAACAAAAGTACACTGTGAATGGAGCTCACCTCAAATGTTGCCCTCCCACCAACATTTTTTCTTTTTAAGAAAGAACAAATTGAAGGTTTTCTTGAGGATGGTAGCTGCCAGTTGGACAGCTGCCTGTGTTGCCTTGAAGTTGGTAGCTGCCGGTTGGACAGGTGCCTGTGTTGCCTTGAAGTTGGTAGCTGCCGGTTGGACAGGTGCCTGTGTTGCCTTGAAGTTGGTAGCTGCCGGTTGGACAGGTGCCTGTGTTGCCTTGAAGTTGGTAGCTGCCGGTTGGGCAGGTGCCTGTGCTGCCTTGAAGATGGTAGCTGCCAGTTGGACAGGTGCCTGTGCTGCCTTGAAGTTGGTAGCTGCCGGTTGGGCAGGTGCCTGTGCTGCCTTGAAGATGGTAGCTGCCAGTGGGACAGGTGCCTGTGCTGCCTTGAAGTTGGTAGCTGCCGGTTGGACAAGTGCCCTTGTTGCCTTGAAGTTGGTAGCTGCCAGTTGGACAGGTGCCTGTGTTGCCTTGAAGTTGGTAGCTGCCGGTTGGATATGTGCCTGTGTTGCCTTGAAGTTGGTAGCTGCTGGTTAGACAGGTGCCTGTGTTGCCTTGATGTTGGTAGCTGCCGGTTGGATAGGTGCCTGTGTTGCCTTGAAGTTATTAGCTGCCGGTTCGACAGGTGCCCGTGTTGCCTTGAAGTTGGTAGCTGCCAGTTGGGAAGGTTCTTGTGTTGCCTTGAAGTTGGTACCTGCCGGTTGGACAGGTGCCTGTGTTGCCTTAAGTTTGGTAGCTGCCGGTTGGGCAGGTGCCTGTGCTGCCTTGAAGTTGGTAGCTGCCGGTTGGAAAAGTGCCTGTGTTGCCTTGAAGCTGGTAGCTGCCAGTTGGGAAGGTGCTTGTGTTGCCTTGAAGTTGGTAGCTGGCGGTTGGACAGGTGCCTGTGTTGCCTTAAATTTGGTAGCTGCCGGTTGGGCAGGTGCCTGTGTTGCCTTGAAGTTGGTAGCTGCCGGTTGGAAAAGTGCCTGTGTTGCCTTGAAGTTGGTAGCTGCCGTTTGGACAGGTGCCTGTGTTGCCTTGAAGTTGGTATCTGCCAGTTGGGAAGGTGCCTGTTTTGCCTTGAAGTTGGTAGCTGCCGGTTGGATAGGTGTCTGTGTTGCCTTGAAGTTGGTAGCTGCCGGTTGGATAGCTGCCTGTGTTGCCTTGAAGTTGGTAGCTGCCGGTTGGACAGGTGCCTGTGTTGCCTTGAAGTTGGTAGCTGCCGGTTGGGCAGGTGCCTGTGTTGCCTTGAAGTTGGTAGCTGCCAGTTGGGAAGGTGCCTGTGTTGCCTTGAAGTTGGTAGCTGCCGGTTGGATAGGTGCCTGTGTTGCCTTGAAGTTGGTAGCTGCCGGTTCGACAGGTGCCCGTGTTGCCTTGAAGTTGGTAGCTGCCAGTTGGGAAGGTTCTTGTGTTGCCTTTAAGTTGGTACCTGCCGGTTGGACAGGTGCCTGTGTTGCCTTAAATTTGGTAGCTGCCGGTTGGGCAGGTGCCTGTGCTGCCTTGAAGTTGGTAGCTGCCGGTTGGAAAAGTGCCTGTGTTGCCTTGAAGCTGGTAGCTGCCAGTTGGGAAGGTGCTTGTGTTGCCTTGAAGTTGGTAGCTGCCGGTTGGACAGGTGCCTGTGTTGCCTTAAATTTGGTAGCTGCCGGTTGGACAGGTGCCTGTGTTGCCTTGAAGTTGGTAGCTGCCGGTTGGACAGGTGCCTGTGTTGCCTTGAAGTTGGTAGCTGCCAGTTGGATAGGTGCCTGTGTTGCCTTGAAGTTGGTAGCTGCTGGTTGGACAGGTGCCTGTGTTGCCTTGAAGTTGGTAGCTGCCGGTTGGATAGGTGCCTGTGTTGCCTTAAATTTGGTAGCTGCCGGTTGGGCAGGTGCCTGTGTTGCCTTGAAGTTGGTAGCTGCCAGTTGGAAAAGTGCCTGTGTTGCCTTGAAGTTGGTAGCTGCCGGTTGGACAGGTGCCTGTGTTGCCTTGAATTTGGTAGCTGCCGGTTGGGAAGGTGCCTGTGTTGCCTTGAAGTTGGTAGCTGCCGGTTGGATAGGTGCCTGTGTTGCCTTGAAGTTGGTAGCTGCCGGTTGGGAAGGTGCCTGTGTTGCCTTGAAGTTGGTAGCTGCCGGTTGGGCAGGTGCCTGTGTTGCCTTAAAGTTGGTAGCTGCCGGTTGGGCAGGTGCCTGTGTTGCCTTGAAGTTGGTAGCTGCCGGTTGGATAGGTGCCTGTGTTGCCTTGAAGTTGGTAGCTGCCGGTTGGACAGGTGCCTGTGTTGCCTTGAAGTTGGTAGCTGCTGGTTGGACAGGTGCCTGTGTTGCCTTGAAGTTGGTAGCTGCCGGTTGGATAGGTGCCTGTGTTGCCTTGAAGTTGGTAGCTGCCGGTTGGATAGGTGCCTGTGTTGCCTTGAAGTTGGTAGCTGCCGGTTGGATAGGTGCCTGTGTTGCCTTGAAGTTGGTAGCTGCCGGTTGGATAGGTGCCTGTGTTGCCTTGAAGTTGGTAGCTGGTGGTTGGGAAGGTTCTTGTGTTGCCTTGAAGTTGGTAGCTGCCGGTTGGACAGGTGCCTGTGTTGCCTTAAATTTGGTAGCTGCCGGTTGGGCAGGTGCCTGTGCTGCCTTGAAGTTGGTAGCTGCCGGTTGGAAAAGTGCCTGTGTTGCCTTGAAGCTGGTAGCTGCCAGTTGGGAAGGTGCTTGTGTTGCCTTGAAGTTGGTAGCTGCCGGTTGGACAGGTGCCTGTGTTGCCTTAAATTTGGTAGCTGCCAGTTGGACAAGTGCCCTTGTTGCCTTGAAGTTGGTAGCTGCCAGTTGGACAGGTGCCTGTGTTGCCTTGAAGTTGGTAGCTGCCGGTTGGATATGTGCCTGTGTTGCCTTGAAGTTGGTAGCTGCTGGTTAGACAGGTGCCTGTGTTGCCTTGATGTTGGTAGCTGCCGGTTGGATAGGTGCCTGTGTTGCCTTGAAGTTGGTAGCTGCCGGTTCGACAGGTGCCCGTGTTGCCTTGAAGTTGGTAGCTGCCAGTTGGGAAGGTTCTTGTGTTGCCTTGAAGTTGGTAGCTGGCGGTTGGACAGGTGCCTGTGTTGCCTTAAATTTGGTAGCTGCCGGTTGGGCAGGTGCCTGTGTTGCCTTGAAGTTGGTAGCTGCCGGTTGGAAAAGTGCCTGTGTTGCCTTGAAGTTGGTAGCTGCCATTTGGACAGGTGCCTGTGTTGCCTTGAAGTTGGTAGCTGCCAGTTGGGAAGGTGCCTGTTTTGCCTTGAAGTTGGTAGCTGCCGGTTGGATAGGTGTCTGTGTTGCCTTGAAGTTGGTAGCTGCCGGTTGGATAGCTGCCTGTGTTGCCTTGAAGTTGGTAGCTGCCGGTTGGACAGGTGCCTGTGTTGCCTTGAAGTTGGTAGCTGCCGGTTGGGCAGGTGCCTGTGTTGCCTTGAAGTTGGTAGCTGCCAGTTGGGAAGGTGCCTGTGTTGCCTTGAAGTTGGTAGCTGCCGGTTGGATAGGTGTCTGTGTTGCCTTGAAGTTGGTAGCTGCCGGTTGGATAGCTGCCTGTGTTGCCTTGAATTTGGTAGCTGCCGGTTCGACAGGTGCCCGTGTTGCCTTGAAGTTGGTAGCTGGCGGTTGGGAAGGTTCTTGTGTTGCCTTGAAGTTGGTAGCTGCCGGTTGGACAGGTGCCTGTGTTGCCTTAAATTTGGTAGCTGCCGGTTGGGCAGGTGCCTGTGCTGCCTTGAAGTTGGTAGCTGCCGGTTGGAAAAGTGCCTGTGTTGCCTTGAAGCTGGTAGCTGCCAGTTGGGAAGGTGCTTGTGTTGCCTTGAAGTTGGTAGCTGCCGGTTGGACAGGTGCCTGTGTTGCCTTAAATTTGGTAGCTGCTGGTTGGGCAGGTGCCTGTGTTGCCTTGAAGTTGGTAGCTGCCGGTTGGAAAAGTGCCTGTGTTGCCTTGAAGTTGGTAGCTGCCGTTTGGACAGGTGCCTGTGTTGCCTTGAAGTTTGTAGCTGCCAGTTGGGAAGGTGCTTGTGTTGCCTTGAAGTTGGTAGCTGCCGGTTGGGCAGGTGCCTGTGTTGCCTTGAAGTTTGTAGCTGCCGGTTGGGCAGGTGCCTGTGTTGCCTTGAAGTTGGTAGCTGCCAGTTGGGAAGGTGCCTGTGTTGCCTTGAAGTTGGTAGCTGCCGGTTGGATAGGTGTCTGTGTTGCCTTGAAGTTGGTAGCTGCCGGTTGGATAGCTGCCTGTGTTGCCTTGAAGTTGGTAGCTGCCGGTTGGACAGGTGCCTGTGTTGCTTGAAGTTGGTAGCTGCCGGTTGGGCAGGTGCCTGTGTTGCCTTGAAGTTTGTAGCTGCCGGTTGGGCAGGTGCCTGTGTTGCCTTGAAGTTGGTAGCTGCCGGTTGGACAGGTGCCTGTATTGCCTTGAAGTTGATAGTTGCTGGTTGGGAAGGTGCCTGTGTTGCCTTGAAGTTGGTAGCTGCCGGTTGGATAGGTGTCTGTGTTGCCTTTTTTTCTAACCTTAATCTATTGTCTTGTATTAATAATTTTAGCTGCCAGTTGGACAGGTGCCTGTGCTGCCTTGAAGTTGGTAGCTGCCGGTTGGGCAGGTGCCTGTGTTGCCTTGAAGTTGGTAGCTGCCGGTTGGACAGGTGCCTGTGTTACCTTGAAGTTGGTAGCTGCCTGTTGGACAGGTGCCTGTGTTGCCTTGAAGTTGGTAGCTGCCGGATGGACAGGTGCCGGTATTGCCTTGAAGTTTGTAGCTGCCGGTTGGACAGGTGCCCGTATTGCCTTGAAGTTGGTAGCTGCCAGTTGGACAAGTGCCCTTGTTGCCTTGAAGTTGGTAGCTGCCGTTTGGACAGGTGCCTGTGTTGCCTTGAAGATGGTAGCTGCCGGTTGGACAGGTGCCTGTGTTGCCTTGAAGTTGGTAGCTGGCGGTTGGGCAGGTGCCTGTGTTGCCTTGAAGTTTGTAGCTGCCGGTTGGGCAGGTGCCTGTGTTGCCTTAAAGTTGGTAGCTGCCGGTTGGATAGGTGCCTGTGTTGCCTTGAAGTTGGTAGCTGCCGGTTGGATAGGTGCCTGTTTTGCCTTGAAGTTGGTAGCTGCTGGTTAGACAGGTGCCCGTGTTGCCTTGAAGTTGGTAGCTGCTGGTTGGACAGGTGCCTGTGTTGCCTTGAAGTTGGTAGCTGCCGGTTGGGCAGGTGCCTGAGCTGCCTTGAAGTTGGTAACTGCCGGTTGTACAGGTGCCTGTGCTGCCTTGAAGATGGTAGCTGCCGGTTGGACAGGTGCCTTTGCTGATGCATGGCTGACTGCAGTTACAAAAAAAAAGAACAAAATAAAAATAAAACAAATATCTATATACATTGCATATATGTTTAAACAAGATGTGGTTCATTCCCACTTACAATAGAGCAGGGATAAAATGCAATACCTACTAACATAAAAGAAAAGAGTTATTACACATCAGGAAATATACAAATTATTGGTAGAAAAAAGACATGTTTGAAATAATCACTGTAGATTCTTTCACATTATTGTTACTGTTTTGTAGGATTTAAAAATTAATTTTCGTAGTCACAATGGCTTCCAGATACCAAATATATATTCTTTACAGCTATTTTTCCATATGTTATACTATTGAGTAAGGTTTGTTGATATGCAACCTAATGCAAATAACTTAACTGAATGAAGAACACATGTTAATTCAGAAAAAAATACAACATGATACACAGATAAATGTTGTTTATGTTTGTTTTTTTCTAACCTTAATCTATTGTCTTGTATTAATAATTTTCTCATTTTTGGTTTTAAAATACAGTGCACATAACTGTTTGTGCACAGTTTAATTTATGTTTGCGGAAATAAATGGGTAATATTACATTGCACATTATGATCAGTAAAACAGTACTTAACTGAACCATTTCACCAAATACTTTGTTACTCTTACTTGTGTCGTTTATTGCACAGTTACGTACTAAAATAATACACTGCCTGGCCAAAAAATAAGTCGCCACCAAAAAAAAAGGTCATTCACTCTAATACTTTTTTGGACCGCCTTTAGCTTTGATTACGGCACTTATTCGCTTTGGCATTGTTTCGATAAGCTTCTGCAATGTCACAAGGTTTATCCCAAAGATTCTCAATGGGTTTGAGGTCTGGACTGTGGTGGCCAATCCATGTGTGAAAATGATGTGTCATTCTCCCTGAACTAGTTTTTCACAATTTGAGCCTGATGAATCCTGGCATTGTCATCTTGGAATATGGAGAAGAAAAAGTCCATTGATGGAATAACCTGGTATTCAGTATATTCAGGTAGTCAGTTGACCTCATTCTTTGAGCACATACTGTTGCTGAACCTAGACCTGACCAACTGCAGCAACCCCAGATCATAACAGCGCCCCCACAGGCTTGTACAGTAGGCACTAGGCATGGTGGGTGCATCACTTCACCTGCCTCTCTTCTTACCCTGATTCGCCCATCACTTTGGAACAGGGTAAATCTGGACTCATCAGACCACATGACCTTTTTCCATTGCTCCACAATCCAATCTTTATGCTCCCTAGCAAATTGAAGCCTTTTTTCCGGTTAGCCTCACTGATTAGTGGTTTTCTTACGGCTACACAGCCTCAGTCTAAACACAAGCTCCCCTCTGGGCTGCGTCCTGAGCCCCCTGCTGTTCACCCTGATGACACATGACTGCGTCCCCAGGTTCACCACCAATCATATTGTGAAGTTTGCAGACAACTCCACGGTGGTGGGCCTCATCAGAGATGACAACGACCTGGACTAGAGAGACGAGGTGGAGCAGCTGGTGGACTGGTGCAAAGATAACAGCTTGATCCTGAACGTGGAGAAGACGGAGATAATCTTGGACTTCAGGAAGAACCAGCCTAACCACGCTCCACTGGTCAGCAACAGCTCAGCTGTAGAGGTGGTCAACAGCACCAAATTCCTGTGGGTCCACATCACAGACACCCTCACCTGGAATGTAAACACCACCTCACTGGTCAAAAGGGCAAAGAAGCGCATGTACTTCTTGCGGAGGATGAGGAGAGCCCACCTCCCCCCACCCATCCTCAACACCTTCTACAGAAGCACCATAGAAAGCATTCTGACCAGCTGTCTCACTGTGTGGTGTGGAGGCTGCAGCGCCTCAGACTGGAAGAAAGTGAGGAGAGTGGTGAGAACAGCAGAGAATATCATAGGGGCTCCTCTTCCCTCCATAAAAGACATTTCATCCCAGCTCTGCGTGTCCCGAGCCTGTAACATTTTAAATGACCCCTCACACCCCCACCATGGACAGTTCTCCCTGCTGCCCTCTGGGAAGAGACTTCAAAGCATTGGATGCAGGTCTAGCAGATTCCACAACAGTTTCTTCCCCACTGCCATTAGACTGCTGAATGTTTTGTAGAATGGGATATTGTATTGTATTTTATTAGTATATTATTATATTTTATCATTATATATATATATATATATATATATATATATATATATATATATATATATATATATATATATATATATATATATATATATATAACATGTTAGAACTGCTGTTAATTTACAGTCATTTTTACTATTTTTCAAGGCTGCACTTTTAAAAAGATGAAATTGTCCAGTGAGCTGTTTCCAAACAAAATGTCCTTTTGTTTTACACTTGTGTAAACAAACTGACAAATAAAATCTGTCTAAGTCTAAGAGCTGTTGTGCCTCTAAAGACGGAAAACAAACAAACAGCATAAAAAACTCTACCCACATTGCTGGATGGTGCCAACAGCCCTTGTGTTTATTGTGGTGGAGAGCAACACAGCCTCACAGTTTGCCACAAATTTAAGAAAAGGTTGCACAAAGACAAAATGTAGTTCTTGAGGACTAAAGGCTTGTTTTAAGTATTGAAATGAAAAGAGCATTTAAAGAATGGAACACCACCAAGATTGAGAAGCACTTGCACCAGAGAGTTGTGCAGTGGCATTTCAACCCGCCTGCAGGTTCACACCACGGAGGAGCCTGGCAGCGGTTAATCCGTTCAGTGAGAAAAATCCTGAACCTCACAGTCAAAGAGCAGCTTTTGGATGAGGAAGCTCTGCATACCTTGCTTTGTGAAGCAGAAGCTGTTATAAACAGCAGGCCAATTACAAAGGCTTCATCTGACCTCGATGACCTAGAGGCATTAACTCCCAACCATCTCCTGTTGATGAAGGTCAAATCTGAGTTGCCACCAGGAGTCTTTCAGAAGAATGATCAGTATGCAAGTCGATGTTGGAGACAGGTGCAATAGCTTGTGGATATCTTCTGGAATCACTGGTGCAGAGAACTCACAGTTCCAAGAACCTCAGAAAAGGTTTGCTCCAATGAAGAAACTTCTGATCGTGGATGACTCTGCACCAAGAAATTCATGGACCCTTGGAAGAATCGTGGAAACTTTTCCTGACAGGAATGGCTTTGTTTGACAGGTAAAGGTGAAAACTAAGACCAACGAGCTTTGTCGTCCTATAACAAAAGCTGTGTCTTCTTCAAGAATCAGAAGATGACTGATGGACTGCTCTAAGACAATGGACTTGTTTTTTTTGTTTGTATATTTTTACTGAGTAATAGTAATATTATTTAGGCTCTTCTTATTTAGGTTGACACTTTTTTAGTAATTGATTTACTAACGTTGATAAAAATTAGGGGGCGCTTATGTAGGAGCCTAAATTCAGTTTAAGTTAAGATAAACAGAAATCATAAATAAGTTACAGTAAATATCCGATAGTAAAAGTTTCTCATGTGTAAGGATATTCAATATTTCTAATTGTACTGAGGTTCTTTTGTAAAAGTGCAGGGTTTGTTTCTGTATGTTGAGGGGAGTGGCTTCCGCTTCTGTGCTACTCAGGTAATTGGAACGGAGCCAGACAGTTTTTTTGACCTCATTTCTTCTTCTTCTTTTGTTATTTCATTTTTTATGGAAATGCAATACCTTTATTGTTTTTTATTTTTGAAGTAAATGGTTGAACCTAGAGGATTCCGTTTGTTTTTTTTTTGTTTGTTGTTTTTTGTTACTATCAAGCGGATTGCAGAGGGGAAAGAGCGTCAAGCTTATGACTTCATTATTTAGGAATCTAAACCAGCAACAGAAAAGATAACTTTTAACTTTCAATGGAGCGCTCTATTGAAAGCTGCTGCTGCCGCAGTGCATGCTGGGACAGCTGTCAATGTCAAGACTGGACAAGTCTTGTCATAATGAGAGAAGAACGACTCTGAATCAGGGCAACCACGGAGACAGTTAGTTTAGTTTAAGGAAAAGTTTATTAAAACAAAGAACAGAAAATGGAGTCTGGCAGGATCTTCCTGGTACAGCCTAGGGAAAAGATTGGGTGATGGTGAACAACTGATCTGAGGTGGAGGGAAGGTGGAGGATGCTGAACTCACGGGGCTTGAGGTTGTTTTGAGCTTGGAAGGATTGTGTCCTGGGTCCAGGAGCAACTGACTCTCTACCCTTCAGGTGATGGTTTGTAGGAGAGTGGACAGGCAGGTGCATAGGCGGTTTTAGACAGGGGCCAACAGGGGCCGGTGCCCCTGTAGAACCGGCCCTGGCCCCCGTTATGGCCCCTGCACCAAACCGAATGCGATGACACGGAAACTGGAACTAATATGCCGCAACGTTTCATGCGGAATATACAGTGCGCGCTAATATTTCTCAACGAGAAAAAGAAAGAAGAAGAATAGCATTTACAGACGAGTCGGACGACTAACGGAAAATGGTGTAAAGAGACGGAGGTAAGCAAGAAATATGATTGTTTCTTGATGCGCTGTTTGGCTCATCTTTGAGTGTTACTGTCGTTTTTACTGCAATGAAACCTGGCGTCATTGTTTTGCCTAATGCAGTCCATACGGGTTAGGAACTGATTTAATATTTTCTTTCTTACCAGTGAATTAAATATAAAGTCGTTAGTTTTAAACTTAAGGATATTTAAGATTCTGTCACGGTTATGCCAATTAGATATTATCCATTACTTTCTTGCAGCACAGGAAACGTCAGTAATCATGAAAAGAAAGAGACATTGCCTCATTTTTCACCACTGTTGGCAAGGAAAATGTAGAGAGAGGGAGGATGAAGATAACAGAGCCGAGGAGCAGGATGAAAGAGAGAAGGAGGAGATGGTTAGTGAGGAAGCTGACACATCAGAAACAGAAGCATTCAATCCTGAGAGTGAGGAAGAAGATGTAGGCTGTGAGGGAGAGAGTGAGGAGCAGAAAGGACAACCAGTGGATCCTCCATCACATTTATCAAGTTCACAGCCATCAGGTTTGTGATGTTGAATAAACCTGTGTGACTATGTGTAAAGTGCCTTTAAAGTGTATCTGAAACTTTAGAGAGAGAGAGACAGATTATTTTTTACTATTCTAAGAGCAAAAATCTTTCTCATTGGCAGATAATATTATTTACCTGTTCAAATCAAGGACAAATACAATAATTTCAAACAATTACTTAATTTTAGTTATCTTTTTTCAGTATGATCTTAATGTATTATAATGAATAAATATATACAATTACAAGCGAATGAATCCACTAATGCTCTCGGTTACACCCTCATGTTTTCATTAATTTCTTTTCAGATATCAGTAAGTGCAAGGATGATCAACCAGTGCAGCCTAATTTAAAGATGTTTCCAACCACAGTTATGGCGGACAGAAGACGCAGCTTCCAGGCAAGCTGGTATGAAAGTCATCCTTGGGTGGAATATTCTGCAATTATGGATTCTGCATATTGCTATGCCTGCAGACATTTCAGCCCACCAAATATTTCTGGCAGTGTGTTTGACTCACCATCAGGCTTTAGGAATTGGAAAAAAGCAACTGAAAGAGAGGGAGGGTTTTCAGTACATGCAAAATCTGACAGACATAAGTAAGCAATGATAGCATGGAAGGACTACCAAAGGGCTGTGAAAGCTAATACAACATTGGAAAATATCCTTAACCAGGAACACAGTAAACAAGTAAAAGAAAACCGTGAGTATATTAAAACAATTGGGGAAGTAATATTGCTCACAGCTAGACAGAACATAGCACAGAGAGGACATGATGAGTCTGAGGAATGAACTAACAGAGGAAATTTCAGGGAAATTCTTGAAACAGTTGCAAATCATGATGCAGCTGTTAAACACAGACTAACAGCCATTCACAACGCAAAGTACACAAGCAAGACGATTCAGAATGAGGTTCTGAATTGTTTAGCAGAAATGGTCAGTTCTGAAATAATTGAAGAAGTAAAAAGCAGTCAGTTCTTCAGCATCATGGCAGATGAGACTAAGGATGTCTCAAAACAGGAGCAGATTTCATTTGTACTCAGGTACTATTATAATGGAACAGTCAAGGAGAGTTTTCATTTTGAATCTGCTGAAAGACTAGATGCAGAGGGGCTCACTGAAAAGATAGTCCGCTTATTGGAACACCATGGCCTAGACTACAAAAACAACCTTATAAGCCAGGCATATGATGGAGCTGCTGTGATGAGTGGTAAGCATTCAGGGGTCCAGGCGAGAATCAGAGAGCAAGCCAAATTTGCATTTTACATCCACTGCAGTGCTCACTGCCTTAATTTAGTGCTAGTTGATTCTGTCAAAGCAGTACCAGGAGCAGAGGAATTCTTTGCGTTGTTGCAGAGTCTTTATGTTTTCACTTCTGGCTCATATGTGCATGCCAAATGGCTGGCTGTACAAACTGAAATGTATGGCAGCACAAGAGAGCTCCAAAAATTAAGTGACACACGATGGGTTTGTCGGTTCATCGCCCTACGTAACATAATGGACAGATTACCTGCCCTAAAACGTGTCCTACAAGAGATGGCACTAGAGCACAGGGGAGAAAAGTCTTCTGAGGCCCGTGGTCTTCTGGCCCAGATTGACCTAGAGTTTGTTGTGCATCTAGTTATGCTTTGTAAGTTGTTTGGGGAAACCAAGCTTCTTTCAGATATGCTGCAGTCATCAACTGTTGACCTCTCAAGAGCAGCAGATTTAGTGGAAGGTTTGGTTCAGACTTTGACAGATTTCAGGCAACAGTCCTTCTTTGACAACCTGTGGGGTGAAGTATTAACCATCTGTGAGCAGTGTGATGCTGCCACCCAGTCGTTGGCAAAACGACAAAGAACAAAAAGTTCCAAACTCTGTGAGTACTACGTACTAAGCTCTGTTGGTCAGAGGGAGTAAGTTTGTGATAAAGAAACTTATCGGTCCTCTTTCTTTTATCCTGTCATTGACTGCATGCTTAGTGAACTAAGCAGACGTTTTTCAAAGACCAACCGTGAGCTGATGAGTTGTATCCAATCTCTTAACCCCAAGAGTGATGCATTTTTAAAAGACACAACTCTGTTTGAATTTGGCCGTCTTTATGATGCCAATATTGAGGATCTGGGACCTGAACTCAATCAGTTCAGGAGACTTTTAGGAAGAAAACTAAAGAGTCACGAGATTGGAAACCCTTCTAATACAGTGGAGTTGATCCGTTTCATTGAGCCATACAAAGACGTATTCTGCGAGCTTTTTAGACTGTGCAAAATTGCTGTTGCACTCCCAGTGAGTTCTGCCACCTGTGAGAGGAGTTTTTCCAAACTAAAATTAGTGAAAACCTACCTCAGGTCCACTATTACTGATGAACGTCTCAGCAGTTTAGGGATGCTAAGCATTGAATCCAGAAGGGCAAAGGCTTTGGATCTTAATGCATTTGTGGACTATTTTGCACGAAACCACAAACGCAGAATACTATTATTGTAATGTTGCAGGATTTGGTATTGCCAGTGCACGCGCATGAGAGATTACTGAAATTAAAATTTGACTGTTAGTCTCCTAAATGTTAGTGTTTAGGTTTGTGAAGGTTTATTGTTCTCATGTGTTGTATGTGAAATATTTTGAATAGAAATTTTTGTTTCATTGGTGCTCTAAATAAACAATAAAGTTGTTTAAAAAAAGATGGTCATTTTTTTCCCATTCTTCTTTCTGTGCCCCTGTGAAAAAACAATGGCCCCACCTTGGCCCCCCTGGAAATGTTTTCCTAGAACCGCCCCTGGGCAGGTGGGCTCCTGGAGGAGGGCTGCGGCAAACTGGCTTGGTTGGTTGCTAGGAGGGAAAAAACAGAGACACGGGATTAGATCTGGTTTGAATACTAATCTAGGAGAAAGCTGGTCGGTCACATACCACGCTGGTAGCGAGAAAGAACTGACGCCCTCCTCCTGGTCCCAGCTCCTTAAGTAGGCTCCAAAATTAACAGAGATGAGCTGCACCTGCCCATCACACCCTGCAGAGAAGAGAGAGAGACAGACACCAGACCTACAGTATGACAAGTCTGCTCTGATGAAGAGGGCGGGGCAAGAACAACATCCAGGAATTTGGTGCAGTTTCGGTCTGGCGTTCTCAGCAATTGGAACAGTACTCGGGCTGAGGTTGACGACGTGAGAACGCATATTGAGAAACGGCCACAGTCACAACCAACATGGCTACCTACGATGAAGTCAGTGAGCTGAGACATTTAGAAACTGTTTTTGAAAACAATTCTAATGCTTGGGTTTCTGAAAAGGGGGACCCTTTTTTTGGGTGGGGCAGCTGCTGGGCCGCTGACTGGACCAGATCGGGTATTCGAACCGAGCATTCGCACCGAGCCATCAGCTCTGGGGCTGGTCCGGGCCCTGAACCAGCCAGGAATGGAACAGAGGTGTCAAGTAACCAAGTACAAATACTTCGTTACTGTACTTAAGTACACTTTTTAGGTATCTATACTTTACTCCATTACTTATTATTCTTCATACTTATTGATTGCATTTTCACACAAGTATCTGTACTATATATTCCTTACTTTTTAAAAACAAACATTACTCATTACTCTTGGCTTCGGTTTAATGCAGAGGTCACGGATTAGAGGACCGCGGCCCGGTGTTATGCCGAAAACTGCATATCTGCTGAGATATGCATCCCCAGTCGCGGGAGCGCTCTTCGCTCTGTACAACTGCGACTATCAACAAGGAAAACAGATTAAAATATGACCAGTGGAGATCCTTGTTGTCATATTAATGATATAAAAACGTTTAAATGTTCCTCTCGTGGGAAAAAAAATTGTGGTTATCTGGCAGATTCATTTACAAACGTATGGGTGTTATGAACAACATTAAATCCAAAGACTTTGTCAGAGGTACGGCTGATTTATTTGTTGTAGTCTCTTGTTATTTACACACAACAATAAACAGTGATAGCCGACGTGAGTTCTGAAACTGCAAGACTTTGTCTTAAGCGGAAAATCAAACGTGCATCTACACAGCACAGCGTTCACAGACCAGTGTGATGCATTCGTGAGCGTCAGATAGCTATGGTGCATTCAGGAGCATAGGACATTTCATACTTACAAGGAAAGAGACATAAACCGAACAGAACTTAACTCATACAATGATGTATTTATTCAGAAACAGTGAGGGCTTTCTTACAATTCTGAACACTCTATTATTGTATTTCTGTTATTTTTGATTATGCACATCTGCTAGCTTTTTATTTTAAAAATTCAATATTACAGCAGAAAATTATCAAAGTTTTTAAAAAGCCTGTTTAAAAGCTCCAAATGAGGGTTCAGATCATACAGCAACAATTACACTGTCATTGTTTTACAGGCAGAATTTGCATTTGCTGAGCCTTGTCCTTTAACTACTGATGGATATACAGGAATACACGTTGTGTTTTTTCAATAAACTTTTCAAATCAAACTTTTCATCTGACTCCGTTTGTGTTCTGCATGTGGGTTAGGAACCTTAATCCCATCATGACAAAAACTAGTGTAATTGGATGAGTCATATAACGCAAACACTCATTGGTTAGCCAAAGGAAATCATCAGAAGCAGGCAGGTGTTCTTCAAACTGTAAACACGAATTGTCTATGCCATGCGACAATGTCGGATTCAGATAAAGACGTCGAAATCTCTGAAAGGTCGGACGAGAGCGTATCGGGAGATGGAGATGGAGTCCAACAAGACTTCCCTCATCCTTGGCCCCATCTCAAAGAATTTTTTTGAAATAGTCGAAAAATTAAGCGTTTAATTCATATAGTGGCATCTGGCTGGTTTTTGTTAAAGGTATCTTTATAATTTTATACTTTAAGTAGTTTTTGGAGCACATACTTTTTCACTTTTACTTAAGTAAAGACGTCAAATTGATACTTTAACTTTTACCAGAGTGTATTTAAACTGCAGTATGTCTACTTCTACTTAAGTAACAAATGTGTGTACTTTTGACACCACTGCCGTTTTTTTTTTTTCATGGCTTAATGAGAGCAGTGGGCTTTACGCTGCCCTGTAAGGCTTTAAACCTGGGTTTGAATGGCGAGAAAGCCATTCTCAAGCACATATCAAGGTGCTCATTTTGAGCCTGGATCGATATTTTTGATTATGTTCATGGTGGAGAATCTTGCTTAGTAGTTCGAGCCAAATATACTCAACATGTGCAGAGTCATCTTTTTTGCACACATTTTAATCTTTCTGTCACCAGTGTTGGGATATATTGCCACAATTGAGCCCAAATCAATTGGATGAACCATCTAAAACCATCCCCCTTTCCTTTTTCACAAAGAGAACAAAAGTTTATGTGGAAAAGTACTGTAACTGCCCACTGTAAGAGGTGGTCAGCTCAAGCACAGACCAATCAGCTGATGGAGGAGGCTGATACTTCAACAGGAAATGCCCCCACGTCACTCATGGTTTAAAACTCAGAGCGCAAACTAAATCTTTCTCTTTCCATGGGCTAACCACCTGTAAGGAGAGGCCTGCTTCACGTGAAATGCCAGAAGAGAGCTAACTGGAAGTAGCTTTCATTTCGTGCATAGCGGCTGCGTTAACTGGGGAGATAGAAACCTCCGGAGCTGAGTTGAGTCCCCCCCCCGCCTTCTTGAGGACCTCGCAACGGACATCACAGCCTATCGCCAGAGGGACACCTCTGAGTTTAGCTTTGTTTTTTCCGTAAGTAAATCTCCCTCGACCTAAAAGCACATCAAGCCCTCTGCTGTAGCATCAAACTGATTGAAACTTTCCCGAGAGCGGATCCGGTGGTGGAGAAGACCTGCGTGACTGGAACCTAACTCAAAGTAATATCACTCCCACTAGCATTAATGAGGTGCTGCGCTCGGCGAGAGGGACAGGTATATTAAATAAATAAATAAGTGTGCTGTGAAAAGCTGCAAGTGATTTTTCTTTCTTATTCTCTTTCCTATCCTGTTTTCGTTTGTTTCTGCTTTAAAGTAGTTATAGAGTTATCAAATTCAACCGCGTGTGGTCACGTGGTTGAGGGCCAGTGTCACCGCCATCCCCCCCTCCCCTTTCATCACATGAAGAGGGAGGTCTCTCATACATTTACATGCCTTCCCCACATACACATATCCTGCCCTGTGCTGCCGTTTTGCTGAAACGACTTCTGCTGCTGTTGTTTAATGCATTTTAACCATTTACCATTTTAAGCTGAATGTATTAATTTTATGTTGATTAATTGCACTGTTGTTATCATCATACCTGCTGCTATTCTAACAGACATTAATGAATGTATTAACATCTGACCTATCTTGGACAATCTCAGAAGCCAGTTAAACAGACTCTTTTTATTCTTTTTATATATATATATATGTCTCTTTTTTGTTTTCTTTAAACTAGTAATTGTTGGGATCTGGAGCTGTACCACCTTCCTCCAGCAGAGTGCGCCGTGGGTCTCCTGGAGCTGGAGTCTTCCAGCACACCTGAGACGCATCTACTCATGAGGAGACCTCTCCTTTATAATCAGCTGCCAGACCTTGCTTCGACGCCGCAGTGTTGACCTTAGTTTGGTTAGCAACCTGAGCCTTGAACCTGAAGAATCTTAGTTGTCTCTTGAGAGAGATCTGATTCTAACTCTCCTCTGTTTTTGCCTCACAGGAAACCTGTCTCTAGCCTGAAGCTCTGGATGAGCTTAACCTGCCAAGTCTGCCCTAGAGAGCCTAACCTGAAGATTCCTATGTGGATTCACCTGCTGCTCTTAGTGAAGAGCTGGAAACTCTGATCAAGGTCTGCCATTTAAAGTCAGAAGCTAGACGCTGCAGCTGCTCTTGAACTCTGCTGAACAAACAGTCTCTGGACCCAACGGTTCCCTCTCTCTCTCAAAGAGAAGCCCGGACTCAGTCAAGGTATAATCCTGAATTATCAAAGACTCATAACTCATCTTCCTGCATTCTAATCAAACTATCATCTCTGCAGACTTCAGTGAACCAGCCCAGACCAGTTCCTGATCCAGTACATTATCTTGTGTTTTGTGAAACGTTCAATAAACTCTGTTAAACTTTTACCCAGCCTCCGTTGTGTTCTGCATGTGGGCTAAGAACCTAAAACCCATCATGACAGTAATTTAATCTACCTCATGTTTATTTTTCTAATAGCGTGTAGTGTTTGCATAGATGTTAGATTTTCTGTTATCCTGAATTATTAGAATAAAGACATCATTGTTTAACTTGTAGTGGTTCTGTGTTTCATATAGCGATTTATCACTCAGGCCAGATCCACCCCCTTTGGTAATAGTGCGAATAAACAGAGATAAAAGGTTCTTTATTGATAATTAATAGCTCTGCTGATAACTTAGCCTGGGTCACTCGATTGGTGTGGATACCTGGATTTTAACAGCCGGTCCAGGAACCCTCCAGAGATGAAACCACAAACTCTGGTAAGTAAACTAATTAAGGCTACAATTATCCAACTAAGAACAATAAATTGGTTTCACCTTCGATTTTGAATAGGTTAATATAATTAACTATAACTCCAGTTTTAGTTAATCATTTCTTCATTATCTGTACGAGATATTGGCGTTGTCCCTGGGTGGGCCTCAGACTGAAACGTCCGTTCTATGAATAACAAATAAATCATCCAGACTGCTTTTAGTTAAATAGCTAAAAACTCTACTCCTGCTGAAAATAGACCGGGTGTATTTGTGGTGTTGCAGCTACTGAGTCTAGAGGGTTTGAGTAGATTTAACGGCCAGTTAATTAAATCTCAGACCTATAATCCAATAGAGAATTGGTGATTTGGGACTTCAGCTGCGTTGTTTGTTGGTCGCTGCTATTCTGAAGCCGTGAGATCAGATTGTGGATTGGTGCATCACATAGGTTTGACAGATTGACAGAGATACTAGCCTCCCTCTAGTGGTAACTTGGGTAATTACAACTACTCAGCAGATTCCAGTGTTTTGAGATCCAAATTGTGTAGTGCTCTCTTTGGCGCCATCTGGTGGCGTAGGCCTGTCATTGCAACCATAGTTATAAAATTCCCAGGCGAAGGCACCTTGTCTCCCCCTGGTGGTGGCTTCTGAAATTGCTGCTGAATGGTGTAAAGAAGGAGTGACTTGTTTTTTTTTCTTTCTTATCCATTTTGTGTGCAAGAGTTATTTGTTTAACAGTGTTCTACTCCTATATACATACACACGCACACATCTATATATATGCACACTATCAAACCCAGCCAACCGTACTTACTGAAAGGTGAGTGATTCAAACCATTAGAAACCCACAGATTTAAATGCAATTGGCAACCAGTACTTCATAGAACAAGTCTAATTATGTAGAAAATGTTATTTCTTTATCATTGCTGTCAAAAAAGTGAAGCAACATTTTTTTTTAAATGCAACCTTGCTAGATGTAAATTATGTACAATCAACTTTTATTTTGGCTTAACATAAAACTTTAATAACTTTTTTACAAATGTTACTGTTTGTTGTACACATAAAATCTATACCTGTTGTAGGGTGACCATATGGGGTGACCAGGACACCTTGGAGGGGGGGGGGGGGTTGATCTCTGTTCCCATGCATAGAGATGTCTGTGGCATGCACTCACTTAACATAGGCCTACCTACCGGTAATCCTACAATAACATTATATTTACAGTTGATTTATTAAAAATGCTTTTCAGTTATTTTCAGTAAAATAACAAATGATAATTTTATTCAAAATGTATTTATTGAAAATGCTTAACAATTCCTGTAATGAATAAATAGCACAATGAAAGAAATAATGTCTAATCATCGGGATTTGCTCCGTGATCAGAGGAAAGGTTACTTGGCGCCGAACAGTGGTGAAAATTGGAAGTTCAGTTTAATATAATACAGGTCTGTGAATAGTTCATACTTAAATGAATGAAAATTGTTGTTTTAATGGTTATAGAGTCAGATATGTGGCGGTAAAGTTTGGTTTATCTAAAGGTTTTAATCTGTTACTGTGTAAATGAGTTTGGCTGTAATTTAAGGACAGATTCTAATAGATCTGCAGAGTGGGAACTATAAATCTGATAGGAGTTTAATTTTTTTATTGCTGTTTTGCACAATATGCTTAACTAAGTATTTTTTGTTGTTGGATATTAGAAATTTTGCTGATATATTTTGTACATACATTGTTTAGATTTACTTATATATTTCTAACCCTTTTATAGAATAGAATAGAAAATCCCTTTATTGTCCCACAATGGGCAAATTTACAGCAGCAGAAAGATTATTAAAAATGGTCACACAAATGTGGACCTTAGAAAAATGTCTAAGAATATCATAATAGGGAAGAGTTAAAATATAAACAATAAAATTCTGTAAAGTGTTTTAACAATATAAAACTGGAGAATTAATAACCAATATGCAGTTATGGAAATTTTTACAGGAATGGATATTTGAAAATAGGAGCAACATCAGAGAATGCAGAATGACAGCAGCAGGTTATTTAACTGACTAAGGTTTCTATCATTACATTTGATTTTATTTGTTCCTGCTCCCGGTGGTTGGAATCTTTATTCCACTCTGGATTCTTGTGAGTGTAGTCTTTGTTCACTTTAACTTTTTTAAAAATAAATAAATAAACAAACAGTTTTAAAAACCTCAGTATTCATTCTTTTCCTGCTTTGTGTGTCAACTTTCACGGTTGCTAAGCAACAGAGCATACGGCGGTAAAACCCGCCGAAGGGTGGACCTGTTCGAATTCACAGCCAAAACTCTTCCGGCCTCCTTATTTTCACCGACTTCGAAGGATCCAGTCCAGGTAGACCGCGTCCTTGGAGGATGCAGCCCAGGTTTTCAGACAGAGCCTCTGATTAAGAACAGGGCTGCCCGCACTGACGCGGCTCAGGGATTACGTCACACGCAGCGTCGTGCGCAGTGCCCCAGTGCCTGTAAATTTAATGGTCCAATGAAGGTAATTTAAAAAATCAGGACATTTCCTCACTTTCTAAAAAAAACCCGGGACGCCCGGGACAGGATGTGAAATACGGATATGTCCCGGGAAATACGGACGTTTGGTCACCTGAACCTGTTGCATCTGTCACATGCAATCTGTAAGTAAAAAAAAAAAAAATGTTCAAATAACAGCATGAAGAATATTCAACCTAAATAATGTTTTTAGTTCCTTATCTGTTCAGTAAAGTTGATATTTGGTTTTGTCAACATAAAGCTTCTTCTTAATCATCAATATATGTTTGGTAGCTCAATATTTGAGGAGATGACAGCAAGTTCCTGACATGTATGGAGGTAAAATAAAATTCTAGTGTAAAATTCAGCTAGATCAAAAGCGGAACTCACAAAAATTCCTCTTCCTGATCTACAAGAAGACCTGCTCCATTTTCTTCCTCATCCTGATCAATATCTCTTTCCTCAGCATGTTGTGATTGAGAGGGTGTGTTATCCATCTTAAAAGAAAAAACACTCAAATGAAATAAAACCAAATGTAAAATAGGATTCTCTTTAAATGTATCATCTCATGTAACACAAAACCTGACATTACATTCCTGGCCCCATACTGGCCACCATTTTGTAAAATTCAGCTAGATCAAAAGCGGAACTCACAAAAATTCAAGGGGGTTTTTCCACAGGAAATCAGGCAAAGTATTACAATTTTAAGGAAAAACAAAGATTTATTTAAAAAAAAAAGAATAATAATAATAAAAAAATCGCACTTTTACCAAGAATCCAAAGTTAATTCAATAATATTTCAGTATAAATGATAAATAACTCAAAAAAAAAATCTTCACAACCAATTTATAAGTAAACTCAAAGTCTCAATTTATATCCGCAAAAAACAAACAAAAACATCCCTAATAACTGAAAGTCCAAAACTGTCCGTCTCTTTTTATTTCAAATAATAAAGTCCAAACAGGAGTTCCATATACTCCGAACCCAAAATAAAATCCTGGAACCGTTTAAGTCCAAAGTCCTTTCCAAAACGAAAAATCCAAACGGTAACCCCCCCCAAAAAAAAAAGATTAGAAAAAGAGTGCTACCACCAAAAGTCCCCAAAAAAGAAAAATAAGGTCCAGATTAGGGTGTCCAAACGTCAGTATTTCCCAGGACATATCCGTATTTCACGTCCTGTCCCGGGTGTCCTGGGTTTTTTTTAGAAAGTGAGGAAATGTCCTGTTTTTTTAAATTACCTTCATTGAACCATTAAATTTACAGGCACTAGGGCACTGCGCATGGCGCTGCGTGTGACGTAATCCCTGAGCCGTGCAGTGCGGGCAGCCCTGTTCTTAATCAGAATATAGATAGCGTGGCTGTCAGTACGCCAGCAACATGCAAAAGCGCAAATGTATGTTTACCGATGATTTACAAAAGAGTTTCCCCGCTTTCAGAGCGGGTCAAGACAAACGGGAGGCCTTGTGCACAGTGTGCAAAGCAGGCACATTTGTCTCGGTGTCCAATGGAGGTGCAAGGAATCTGAAAAGCCACCTGGACTCAGAAAGTAAAGATAGTCTATTGATATGTTTGTTCGTTTTTGGTACATTTTGAGTTATTTTTGCTACACAAGAGGTATTTCAATCTGAAAAACTCACACAGAGAGAAAAGATAATTAGAAGAATTTATTGATAAGAAAGTATAGTCTTGGCGCTCAGACCTCGGCAGGAACATTCATGCTGAATTATGCTTTAACATGCATGAGTAGATGAATGTGAATAGGGATGTTCCCCCCGGCCTGAAACTGGTGGTGGTTTAATCCGAGCTGGTTGACAAGGTGATCTGCTGGGCAGAATTGTGGGACTAGAAGACTGAGGGAGCTGACGCCGGGGCTTCACTCAGACTCGGGATATAGAGGTCCTGCTCGGTGATGCAAGTACCGTGAACTGTCCATGATGAGCAAGCATGAAGCGACAGTGGAGAGGAAAAACTCCCCTTTGGGAAGAAACCTCTGGCAGAACCGGGCTCAACATGGTGGTCTTCTGCCGGACCAATGCGATGAGACGAGGGACGGTGACAACTGGGATTAATACTCTCTGATGAGGTTGAGGTGAAGTCATGTCATGGAGGACGATTCAGCTGCGATGGCGGAGAAGGGGATGGAGGTGGGTGAATGTCGTCTGAATCAAAATCCGACATGGCGATTGCAGGATAGCGGGCTGCGATGAGGATTTGAAAGAGTTTATAAAGTGGAAGCAGGACGCTGATTGGGCTTCGTGGTGGAGTAGTTCGAAGCTGATTGGCTCGCTTCAGAGACGGATCAGCTTCTGATTGATGGAGGTAAGTCAGAGTTTCTTCAATTGAACTTCTGCTAGAGCTTCATTTCAATCTGAAAAACTCACACAGAGAGAAAAGATAATTAGAAGAATTTATTGATAAGAAAGTATAGTCTTTGGCGCTCAGACCTCGGCAGGAACATTCATGCTGAATTATGCTTTAACATGCATGAGTAGATGAATGTGAATAGGGATGTTCCCCCAAAAAGCCGAGGTCGAGGCCGGAGAGTCCGTATGCTCGTAGGGCATACACTAGGGACAGAATAAAGAATGCGTAATGAAATGCTGAGAAGGTTTGCAAACAACTTACCGAGCCAGGTTGTTGATGATGATGACTTACCGATGACGATGATGATGACTTACCGATGACGATGATGATGACTTACCGATGACGATGATGATGACTTACCGATGACGATGATGATGATGAAGATGATGATGAACCCATGATGATGATGATGAACCCATGATGATGATGATTTACCCATGATGATGATGATTTACCCATGATGATGATGATGATTTACCCATGATGATGATGATGATGATTTACCCATGATGATGATGATTTACCCATGATGATGATGATGATGATTTACACATGATGATGATGATTTACCCATGATGATGATGATGATGATGAAGATGACGATGATGATGATTTACCCATGATGATGATGATTTACCTGTGATGATGATTTACCTGTGATGATGATGATGATGATGAACCCATGATGATGATGAACCCATGATGATGATGATGAACCCATGATGATGATGATGAACCCATGATGATGATGATGATGAACCCATGATGATGATGATGATGATTTACCCATGATGATGATGATGATGATTTACCCATGATGATGGTGATGATGATTTACCCTTGATGATGATGATGATGAACCCGTGATGATGATGATGAACCCATGATGATGATGATGAACCCATGATGATGATGAACCCATGATGATGATGATAAACCCATGATGATGATGATGAACCCATGATGATGATTTACCCGTGATGATGATGAACCCATGATGATGATGATTTACCCATGATGATGATGATGATTTACCCATGATGATGATGATGATTTACCGATGATGATGATGATTTACCCATGATGATGATGATGATTTACCCATGATGATGATGATGATTTACCCATGATGATGATGATGATGGTTTACCCATGATGATGATGATTTACCCGTGATGATGGTGATGATGATTTACCCTTGATGATGATGATGATGAACCCGTGATGATGATGATGAACCCGTGATGATGATGATGATGATGAACCCGTGATGATGATGATGAACCCGTGATGATGATGAACCCATGATGATGATGATGAACCCATGATGATGATGATAAACCCATGATGATGATGATGAACCCATGATGATGATGATAAACCCATGATGATGATGATGAACCCATGATGATGATTTACCCGTGATGATGATGAACCCATGATGATGATGATTTACCCATGATGATGATGATGATTTACCCATGATGATGATGATGATTTACCGATGATGATGATGATGATTTACCCATGATGATGATGATGATTTACCCATGATGATGATGATGATTTACCCATGATGATGATGATGATGGTTTACCCATGATGATGATGATTTACCCGTGATGATGATGATGAACCCGTGATGATGATGATGATGAACCCATGATGATGATGATGAACCCATGATGATGATGATGAACCCATGATGATGATGAACCCATGATGATGATGATAAACCCATGATGATGATGATGAACCCATGATGATGATTTACCCGTGATGATGATGAACCCATGATGATGATGATTTACCCATGATGATGATGATGATGAAGATGATGATGAACCCATGATGATGATGATGAACCCATGATGATGATGATTTACCCATGATGATGATGATTTACCCATGATGATGATGATGATTTACCCATGATGATGATGATGATGATTTACCCATGATGATGATGATTTACCCATGATGATGATGATGATGATTTACACATGATGATGATGATTTACCCATGATGATGATGATGATGATGAAGATGACGATGATGATGATTTACCCATGATGATGATGATTTACCTGTGATGATGATTTACCTGTGATGATGATGATGATGATGAACCCATGATGATGATGAACCCATGATGATGATGATGAACCCATGATGATGATGATGAACCCATGATGATGATGATGATGAACCCATGATGATGAGCCCATGATGATGATGATGATGATTTACCCATGATGATGATGATGATGATTTACCCATGATGATGGTGATGATGATTTACCCTTGATGATGATGATGATGAACCCGTGATGATGATGATGAACCCATGATGATGATGATGAACCCATGATGATGATGAACCCATGATGATGATGATAAACCCATGATGATGATGATGAACCCATGATGATGATTTACCCGTGATGATGATGAACCCATGATGATGATGATTTACCCATGATGATGATGATGATTTACCCATGATGATGATGATGATTTACCGATGATGATGATGATGATGATTTACCCATGATGATGATGATGATTTACCCATGATGATGATGATGATTTACCCATGATGATGATGATGATGGTTTACCCATGATGATGATGATTTACCCGTGATGATGGTGATGATGATTTACCCTTGATGATGATGATGATGAACCCGTGATGATGATGATGAACCCGTGATGATGATGATGATGATGAACCCGTGATGATGATGATGAACCCGTGATGATGATGAACCCATGATGATGATGATGAACCCATGATGATGATGATAAACCCATGATGATGATGATGAACCCATGATGATGATGATAAACCCATGATGATGATGATGAACCCATGATGATGATTTACCCGTGATGATGATGAACCCATGATGATGATGATTTACCCATGATGATGATGATGATTTACCCATGATGATGATGATGATTTACCGATGATGATGATGATGATTTACCCATGATGATGATGATGATTTACCCATGATGATGATGATGATTTACCCATGATGATGATGATGATGGTTTACCCATGATGATGATGATTTACCCGTGATGATGATGATGAACCCGTGATGATGATGATGATGATGAACCCATGATGATGATGATGAACCCATGATGATGATGAACCCATGATGATGATGATAAACCCATGATGATGATGATGAACCCATGATGATGATTTACCCGTGATGATGATGAACCCATGATGATGATGATTTACCCATGATGATGATGATGATTTACCCATGATGATGATGATGATTTACCGATGATGATGATGATGATGATTTACCCATGATGATGATGATGATTTACCCATGATGATGATGATGATTTTCCCATGATGATGATGATGATGGTTTACCCATGATGATGATGATTTACCCATGATGATGATGATGGTTTACCCATGATGATGATGATGGTTTACCCATGATGATGATGATGATTTACCGATGATGATGATGATGATTTACCCATGATGATGATGATGATTTACCCATGATGATGGTGATGGTTTACCCATGATGATGATGATTTACCCATGATGATGATGATGATGATGATGATTTACCCATGATGATGATGATGATGATGATTTACCCATGATGATGATGATGATGATGATTTACCCATGATGATGATGATGATGAACCCATGATGATGATGATGATGATGATGAAGACGACTTACCCGTGATGATGATGCTTACCCAAGATGATGATGATGATGACTTACCCATGATGATGATGACTTACCCATGATGATGGTGATGACTTACCCATAATGTTGATGATGATGATGATGATGATGATGAAGACGACTTACCCGTGATGATGATGATGCTTACCCAAGATGATGATGATGATTACCCAAGATGATGATGATGATTACCCAAGATGATGATGATGATGATGATGACTTACCCATGATGATGGTGATGACTTACCCATGATGATGGTGATGACTTACCCATGATGATGATGATGACTTACCCATGATGATGATCTTGCGGATGAGTTTGATAATGATCTTGCGTATGATTCTTGCGGATGATGACATATATGAACAAAAGACATGACGAAATACAGACGCATGATGAGACGCAGACATGGTGCATATTGGTGCATTAGGGAATGCATCAAAATGGCGTAAAGAGCATGACGAGACGCAGACCAGACACGACGAGACACACAAGGAAGGCATGTGCTGCCTGACATAAAGGTGGGATTGATGATGAATCTTGCGGATGAGTTTGATAATGATCTTGCGGATGATTCTTGCGGATGACATAAAACATATATCTTGCGGATGATTCTTGCGGATGACATAAAACATATATCTTGCGGATGATTCTTGCGGATGACATAAAACATATATCTTGCGGATGATGACATAAAAAAAGACATGACGAAATACAGACGCATGACGAGACGTGGACATGGTGCATATTGGTGCATTAGGGAATGCATCAAAATGGCGTAAAGAGCATGAGGAGACGCAGACCAGACATGACGAGACACACAAGGAAGGCATGTGCTGCCTGACATAGGTGAGATTGCACGTATAAGAGTCAGAATAAAGACAGCATGAGTATAGCAAGGAGACAGCATGAGGCTGCAGAAAGCAAGAATAATGTAGATAACTGATGAGTAGGAGGAGGAGAAGACGAGCTAGAGGATGGACATGGTTAGGTCAGTAATGATGAGAAGAGTTCGAACCACCACCAGTATTTGTGTTAGAATTACCTAGAGGCAGAGAGAGTGCTGCGCTGCGAGAATTGATGAGAGTCTGGGCGGAAGATGAGGTATAGGCCGATGACCATTGGCCCAGTACTGAGGGAAGCCTCAGAAACCCCGTGAGTAGCTGACTACGTAGCTGCTCCAATCGGACGGATGCCCAGGATACCCCCTGGGGGGAAGCCGCATGATTCTAAAGTATCCTGAGGTGATGAATAACCATCGAGTGACATGGGGGAACCCTCGGGTGTAATGAAGTGCTTAGAATGCCTGAACATGATGCGCTAGATGATGAAATGTTAGTGACTGCTGCCGGGTGATGCTCTGTGAGGGGCATGAGAAACGGGAGAAGCGACCTAATAATGCTGCTACTACTGCAATATATCGTGGTGGGTGGATATGCGTTTCTTCCCAAACGGCCCCTCGACGGCAGGCTATGGAACGGGGTAGCCTCCACGGCAGATGATTGGGTGTAGAATAAAGGCCGTGGGCCACGAACACCTGACCTGAAGACCCCCCAAAACCTAAGGATGGGCCAGCATCCGTAAATTGGAGCATGCAGAGATTGATAATATCGTCATGAAAGTTTTTTTTTTGTTTTTTTTTTAAATTATTATTATTATTATTATTATTATTATTATTAAACGACAGATGATGAGGAGACGAGACGATAAACAGAAAAATAAGGGGTGGTAAGATGACGGGCTGCTAAGACTGAGGTACGATTTATGTGAAGCGTGCACGGCGGAGATAGACTGATATTCAATGGGCCTCCTGCGGAAGCTATGAGTCATGCGATAGATGCTGAATGTGGCAGGAAATTGCCAATAGAGGATCTCTGAATAGACGGAGATCGGATGATTAAAGAAAACTGAACGACACCTGCTGATGCGACCTGCTGATCGACTTCAGGGGAGGGAGGAATAAGAGAGACTAAATTAACATGTTTCCCTTGAATAATTTAGAACTAGGCTAGTGAAATATAGCATGCATGGAATATAAGGTATGCCTGAATAGGGGCAGACAAGGCATGAAGAGCGAATTCTAATGATAGAAGATATGAATGAAAACATGGTTGAATACATCTTACCTAGGGCTGGCCCAGCGGGTGTTCCTTAATGTGAATGAGGGGAGGGGAGGGGAGGGGAGGTCCGTCTCAGCAGACAGCGGCAGGGATGACGTGGCAGTGCGGGGATTTTCCAAGTTCGGAGCGTGCGGACTGAGTGAGGGAGTCCAGAGGAGTGGCGGGAGGCCGAGAGCTGCCAAACGGCTGAAGGACCAGACGGGGGAGCCGCCACGAATCGGGAAGCTGAAGAAGGTCCAAAGCCCGCATCGATACGATTAGAGGAGCGGGCGCAGCGGAGACCGTTGCTGGGACAGATCTGGGAGCCCTCTGCGCTGGCGGGGGGAGCGGAGGACTTGCATGTCTTGGCGGCCAGGGATCGGAGCAGATTGAAGAGCGGAGGGCAAGGGAGATGGAGATGAACCACGAGGAGGCAGGAGGGAGGCCAGCCGAGACAGCCGAGCAGAGTCCAGGCCGGAGCCCGGCAACACGCCCTCGGAGCGCAACGCGGAAGAAGGAGATGCGAGAGCAGCCAAACGGGAGCCTCTGTGAGCAGGGAGAATTGAATGTCGTCTGAATCAAAATCCGACATGGCGATTGCAGGATAGCGGGCTGCGATGAGGATTTGAAAGAGTTTATAAAGTGGAAGCAGGACGCTGATTGGGCTTCGTGGTGGAGTAGTTCGAAGCTGATTGGCTCGCTTCAGAGACGGATCAGCTTCTGATTGATGGAGGTAAGTCAGAGTTTCTTCAATTGAACTTCCGCTAGAGCTTCATTTTTTGTTAATTAGCTCATTTGTTAATTTATTTTTACCAATAGCCTACAGAACATTCATTCATTATTTTTCATTCATTACAGGAATTGTTAAGCATTTTTGATAAATACATTTTGAATAAAATTATCATTTGTTATTGGAGTTATTGCTGTTGACTTTTACTGAAAAGCATTTTTAATAAATCAACTGTAAATATCATGTTATTGTAGGATTACGTAGGCTTATGTTAAGTGAGTGCATGCCACAAACATCTCTATGCATGGGAACAGAGAGCTAACCTAACCCCCCCCAACAGTAACACTGATGATTTGGGTCACTGTGACGGGGTTCTTTGGCCTCCAAGAATCCAGGCTCAGTCGGGTTACCGGTGTTGGTGATTTATTGTGCTCAAAAACTCAAAACTGGGTGCAAAAGAAACTAAACATATACAAGATCCTCTGGGCCTCAGCCTCCCTCCAGTTACCAGCAATGTAACAAAGAAACAGAAAACAGAAATGGCCGCTTTTCTTCCCACAGCCCTCATTAAATAGTTTAAGACCCTCACTTCAGGCTCTCTTATTTCTGATTTCTTCTCATTAATCAGTTTTGTCCATATATTACCTCCACAAACAAATGATATACAAAAATAATTTTTACAACTTAATTCCTTTACACAGATTCATTGACTTATTCAGTTACACCATACTGGGTTTGAACCCAGAAAAGACGCCGCAAGACTGAAGATGACAAGTCCCCGTAGCATAAACACGTACACACACACACACCCGGCTAACCCCACTGAAATATTAAGTGTGCACCCTCAATACGCCAGCAGGTAACCAGGAACAGCTTGTGTGTTTTAAGTTAATGGAGCTACTGGGCTCAGCGCGAGTGCATTGGTCCTCACAATCACAGTATAACAGGAATGTTCTTCTGGCAAACGGGTAGATAAATAAGGATCTCACCGAATTTGGTGGAAGCTGCACCTCGCTCGTTACATTCGCCATCGTCCCTCTAATTGTCTGCACCTGCGCATTGGGTGCAGAAGCCTGTTAAATTGCAGTATTTTCAGAGCCCCAAGACCATACATTTTTGAGACGCTGATTGGCCATTAAATTATTAAATTCACCTAGCAATTGTACATGATTGGCAGATTCTCTGCAAATGTGGCGCAGTCTGATCACAGCCCCAAGACAGAGACGGTAGGACTCTGTCTGTGGAAATCCACAAATGAATAACAGTAGATACGGAAATGTAGTTTATATAATTTGTTTTACTTATAGGTGCACACTCTGGGCCGGATTTATCAAGATCCAATTTTGCGTGCAGTAATTTGCACTCGCAAACTGGAATTTTGCGCGAGTGGCTGAACCATGGTTTGCGGGTGATTTAACAAGAGTGATTGCGTAAATGGTGGCAGGTGCAAAATGATGGTTTTGCGCGTTTTGTGGTGTTCGGCAAAGTAGTTTGTACAAACTAGTGCATTAAGAAATTTAAATCTTACAGTGACCCCCAACCATATATATATATATATATATATATATATATATATATATATATATATATAGATAGATAGATAGATAGATAGATAGATAGATAGATAGATATATACACTCACCGGCCACTTTATTAGGTACCCCATGCTAGTAACGGGTTGGACCCTCTTTTGCCTTCAGAACTGCCTCAATTCTTCGTGGCATAGATTCAACAAGGTGCTGGAAGCATTCCTCAGGGAGTTTGGTCCATATTGACATGATGGCATCACACAGTTGCCGCAGATTTGTCGGCTGCACATCCATGATGCGAATCTCCCGTTCCACCACATCCCAAAGATGCTCTATTGGATTTAGATCTGGTGACTGTGGAGGCCATTTTAGTACAGTGAACTCATTGTCATGTTCAAGAAACCAGTCTGAGATGATTCCAGCTTTATGACATGGCGCATTATCTTGCTGAAAGTAGCCATCAGAAGTTGGGTACATTGTGGTCATAAAGGGATGGACATGGTCAGCAACAATTCTCAGGTAGGCTGTGGCGTTGCAACGATGCTCAATTGGTACCAAGGGGCCCAAAGAGTGCCAAGAAAATATTCCCCACACCATGACACCACCACCACCAGCCTGAACCGTTGATACAAGGCAGGATGGATCCATGCTTTCATGTTGTAGACGCCAAATTCTGACCCTACCATCCGAATGTCGCAGCAGAAATCGAGACTCATCAGACCAGGCAACGTTTTTCCAATCTTCTATTGTCCAATTTCGATGAGCTTGTGCAAATTGTAGCCTCCTGTTCTTAGCTGAAAGGAGTGGCACCCGGTGTGGTCTTCTGCTGCTGTAACCCATCTGCCTCAAAGTTCGACGTACTGTGCGTTCAGAGATGCTCTTCTGCCCACCTTGGTTGTAACGGGTGGTTATTTGAGTCACTGTTGCCCTTCTATCAGCTCGAACCAGTCTGGCCATTCTCCTCTGACCTCTGGCATCGACAAGGCATTTCCACCCACAGAACTGCCGCTCACTGGATGTTTTTTTTCTTTTTCGGACCATTCTCTGTAAACCCTAGAGATGGTTGTGCGTGAAAATCCCAGTAGATCAGCAGTTTCTGAAATACTCAGACCAGCCCTTCTGGCACCAACAATCATGCCACGTTCAAAGTCACTCAATTCACCTTTCTTCCCCATACTGATGCTCTGTTTGAACTGCAGGAGATTGTCTTGACCATGTCTACATGCCTAAATGCACTGAGTTGCCGCCATGTGATTGGCTGCTTAGAAATTAAGTGTTAACGAGCAGTTGGACAGGTGTACCTAATAAAGTGGCCGGTGAGTGTATATATATATATATATATATATATATATATATATATATATATATATATATATATATATATATATATATATATATATATATATATATATATATATATATATATATATATATATATATTAGTAACATGTTATGAATAAAACTTGAGAAAGAATCTGGATTGTTATGGGAAGAAGCTATGTCTGGTCTGCAAACAACATTCTGCAGCGAATGGTGTGGCCTTGAGAGAGAAACAGACTGAGTGAAAACTTTTATAGTGAGTAAATATGAATATTAATATATAATTAGAGAAAGATATAAATTTTCCCACAACAGTCCACCCTTTCGATTATAAAAGGATATTATCCTTGTGTAATCGATATCATAAAAAAAGGAAAATTTATGAATATAAAAAACTAAGAAACTAAAATTGTGAGTATATGTAAAGAAAGCTCAAACTAAGAAACTGAAAATATTTAAAAAATAATAATAAGAAGAAAAATAATGATAATTAAAAAAATAATTAATCAAAAATCCACAATTGCATTAAGCCGGTGGACAATGTTAAATGATTATAATAGATGGGAAAATTATGGAAAGGATTATGATAGCTAAAATATGTTGCCAATAAATAGAGCCCTGGAATCACACCTTAGTTGGCAAAAATATTTACTGTTTTTCCCCATTATAATACTTTTATGGTAAAATATCTATTTGCTGAAAATGTAAAATTTAGTTCTTATCATTATCAATTACCCTTTTTGTTTCCCTGGAAAGAGAAAAGTTCAAATCAGTCAAAACAATAGACCCCTTCATGTCTACAAACTGTAAGACAAATTATTAATCTGAGCTTCATTAAAAGTAAAAGAAGAGCAATCTCTATGCAAAATGTTAAAATCATAACACAAAAATGTTTCACGCAGATGACGAGTTCAGCTCTTCAGAATCAGGGTCAGTCAAAGCACACATTGAAAAGTTGGAGGATTTAATCTCAGCGCTCCTCTTTCCCAATGGTAGCTGAGATGACCCGATCATCAGAGTTCATTCTCTGATCCAGAAATCTCTGCCAATACTGACCATCAGCCATCAGGTGGTCATCTAACACTTGGACTTTCTTTTTATTATCAAGAAAAGTAATATCAAACACTTAGATACTAAAAATGTTAATCTTTGATTAAAATGCAACACATCACAACACATTTCTCTTCTCATTCATGTTGTATGATTAAAAATCAAAAAGCCAAAGCTGATGTCAGACATCTTCATGTGGGCGTCTTCATCTTTCTGTTGATGTTGGTCCCTTATACAGGCGACATTTTGAACGTGGATCAATGGGTGGTCTGCAGAGCAGCTGGTCCTCAACACATCAGGTGGACTACTGATGTGTTAATTAACCAATCAGAGGGGATTATTCTGCCCCTTTATTCTGATTTGTTTTGTTGAAGCTTTTCCTGGTTCCTTGTAGGTCATTTTAATGTGTCACCTGTCAGTCCCAGTCTGGCCAGAGGTCAGTGGTCTGGCCCGTTCTGTGGTTCAGGAACGGGTCGACCCGTCACGAGCTCATGGGGAGGAAAACTGGGAGTCAAAGTTACCAACATGCTGAATTAAAGGAGCTGAGGGAAGGAAAGATCAGATGTTATCTTAGCCTTTCAAAAACAATAGAAGATCAAAATAAGTTCATGTAGCTTAAAGAACTTTAGATTAAAATTTGAACTTTAAACTTTGTCACAAATCATTGAATTATTCCATAATTTCAAACTTACCCAGTAAATGTACTTCCTTAGTGTTCGGTACCCTTATCACTTCTGCACCTGCAGAAATCCAAACTTCTCCTCAGCAGAGGAGGGAGGGGGACAGTGTGTGTCAGTGGGCTGCAGCAATGTAAACAAGGGGAGACACTGCAGCACAGCCTTCTCTGCTGCTTCCACCAGACATGATGTGTGTGGAAGAAGAATATAGGCTTTCCATCCGATTTCAAGAACGATGTTTCCAAGGCGAAGCAAAATCAAAGAACCAGAAACAAGAGTTTCATGAGGTGAAGAAATACCGAACCAGGGGTCCAAGAAGCTGAACCATCAAAAAACATCAACAAAGCTGGTTTTTCCCAAACGCACATCAGACAGTCAGGCTGAGGTGTTCAAACTTCATCCAGAAGTCTAGCAGTCGTTTCTGTCCTCTGCTGCTAAGAATTACCTTAATAGATCGTTTTCCTTTATAAGGCCATTTTATTCCCATATTTATTTACTTTACTGGTTTAGTCATAATTTAGTATTTTATTTAGGTTGTTTATTTATTCTGCTCTCAATTACCAACCCAAATTCCACATGGACTGTTCCAGATGGAAAAATAAACAGCATCTATATGGATCCTTATTAGTTTAGCTTTGCTGTTTTTCTCTTGTTTTATCTTCTTTCCACCCTTTTCTTCATCAGAACAAATAAAATATGTTCTGTTGAAGAAAAACCACAAAGTTTCAGTCAATTTAACCTCCAGATATATCTGAGCCATGGATTCATTGAGAATAGATCATTTTAAAGTCTCCACCATTCATCTTAATGTAGGAATTAAATCCTGTTATTTATATCCTCTATCATTGTAATCATTATTATTAATGTTATTGTTATTATTATTATTAAATAATGTTATTATCATCATTATTTCCAATTGAGTCATTTGAACACCGTATAATTATTAACCAATAATTATGTTAAATAAATTTGCATATTTATTCCAGATCAGCTTAAGATAGATTTACTTCTTAAAGAATTGTAAATAATTTAAAAGCAAATTCAACCAGCCTAATTTATTTTTATACAAGTTATTTGTGCTACACACATATAGATTTATTTATTCTTAAAGTTTAATCTAAATCTTAAAGAATTAAGGTTAATAATTTAATCTTTAGCATTTAGCATTTAAATAATGACACAGGTCTTGGATTATTTGAAGAAATGCCCAATTATTTTTAAACAAGCATAATCTGTTCATTTGATTTAATTTTTTTTTTAAATCTGTCTCATTAAACTTTATTTGTTGTGATATTTGAACCTTATATCAATCCCCTTTATTACCAATTTAAACAGCTGGGTATTATCTTTAACACATTTAACTCCTGCTTTGTTTTGAAAACAGGTTAGGGAAAAGAATGAGCCACAGAAACTACAAACTTGTTGGGATCCTCAGGCTTGCCCACCAGAGGGCGCCGAGGATCCTCTTCTGCTCTTTGTATTTTCTCCTTAGGGCTGGAGTTACTGTTGGGATCTGGAGATTACCCTCTGTCTCCAGCAGAGTGCGCCGTGGGTCTTCTGGAACTGGAACCTTCCAGCACACCTGATTTCCATCTACTCATCAGGAGACCTCCCCTTTATAAGCTCCTGCCAGACCTTGCTTCCACGCCGCAGTGTTGATCTTAGTTGGAAACCTGTCTCTGGTCTGAAGCTCAGGAAGAGCTGCCTCACTGGAACCCTTTCTCTGGTCTGAAGCTCTGGGAGATCTGCATCACAGGAAACCAGTCTCAAGCCTGAAGCTCTAGGAGAGCTTAACCTGCTAATCTGCCCTGGTGAGCCACCCTGAAGGTTCCTATGTGGAATCACCCAGAAGAATCCTATGTGGATATTCCCTGTTGTTCTCTGCAATGAGCTGGAAGCTCACCCAGAAGAATCCTATGTGGATATTCCCTGTTGTTCTCTGCAATGAGCTGGAAGCTCACCCAGAAGAATCCTATGTGGATATTCCCTGTTGTTCTCTGCAGTGTGCTGGAAGCTCAAATCTTGGTCTGCCATGCTAAGCCTGAAGCTAGACGCTTAGCTTCCCATGAACTCTGCTAACCAACAGTCTCCGGTCCCAGTCTAGACTTTAGTGAACCAGCCCTGAACCTGTTCCTGATTTTATTCTTTATCGTGTGCTTGTGAACCACAATAAACTCTGTTGAACTTTTACCCCGTTTCCGTGTGTGTTCTGCATTTTGGGCTTAACTCAGAGACCCATCATGACAAAACTGTCCTTATTTTAAAGTTTAACCTTAATTATTCACTCATTTCTATTTTACCAAGACAAAAAAATAACTAAACTATCATTTCACAAAATGGATAACATACAATAGGTAGAGTAGATCCACAGACACTACAGACAACATATAAGACAAACAGATAAGACAAACAAAACACAAACAAATGGCCATAACATAAATGATTAAACGTAATTGTTGCATGCAAACCTTCATGTGTGTCTGGCCCTTTTCTCTCACTGGGGGGGGGGCCCTTAGCCCGCCCATCTTTACCGAACCTCCTGTAACTGGGTCAACGGTAAAATGGACGCTTTTCTGTCTATTTATTCGCAGGTACTTTAACTCTAGTCAATAAAGGCTCTTTTTTCAATATGGCGGCTTGAGGTGCGGTCGTGTTTTGGAGTGCTAGCACGCCACCTCATATTTCTCCACTTATACCCCATAAATATTGCCAGAACACTCTCATTCTCTTTCTGCGACACTGCGATGAGTATTAGTAGATATTTCTCGACTCAGTCTGACAACATGCCACGTAGGAAAACCCCAGCAGTTGATGCCGAGGAGAATCCCAGGCTGCAGAGCAGTGAAGCTAACATGGTTGCTAGCACCGGGTCAGAAGGAATGGATCCAGCACTACGCGAGGTGATTCGTGAAGTCACTGCGAATCTCACTAAAGTTATCGAAGAGAAACCCGGGCCTGTCTCTCTGCTCTTACCAACGCATGGTAAATATTTGGAAGACCACGAAACACGCATAAAAGAGATCGAAACCCGACTATCAGCTATAGAGGATGACTCGGTCCCGTCCATTGACAGACTCGAATCGCTGGAAAAGCGGGTGAAGGACCTGATGGAGCGGCTGATGATCTGGAAAACAGGGGGAGAAGGAAGAATATCTGCATTATTGGCCTACCAGAAAAGGCTGAAGGCAACGATCCCACTCGATTCTTTGAGACCTGGCTGCGCTGCCAGAACTTCTCCACATTAAAACAAAAATGGGCCGACTTAAAATAGACAGAGCTCATCGCACTCCAAATCAGGTGCCGTCTTCCGACCTAAGACCTAGGCCGGTGCTGGTAAGGCTGCATAATTTCCAAGACAAACAGCGTATTATGAATGCAGCGTTCGAGATGGGCAGGAATAACCAACCCTTGAAGCACGGGAGCGCCACGGTGATGATATTTCAGGATTACTCGGCTGCTGTGGTTCGCAAACGGAAAAGTTTTGATGATGTGAAGAAGCTTCTTCGTGCCATTGGTGCCAACTACAGATATATCTACCCTGCTCTGCTGAAGATAACCTACAACGGCTCAACTAAGGTGTATAAAGACGCATCTGAGGTGAAAGACTTTATTAATTCGTTAGATGCCACTTCTGCTACTGATGGTGAGTGAACATCGGACTGAAATTGAAGTGCTTGGTTTTTCGTTTTTTGTTTTTTTGCTCACCTATGGCTGTGGGGTTTTCAACGATGCGTCATAAGTGACTGCGTGCTAAGTTCTCGTCGTTTTTTCTCTTATTTGGACAATTCATTTTTTTTTATCCCCTTGTTTATTTCCTGTTACTGTTGCGTTATTGCTGAGAATGAAGGATATTAATATTTAAGGGGCATTGATGGCGTTGCAGCTACTTTTACAGTAGTTCCTTTTTTTCTTTCTTACTTGTGTTTGGGGTCTCGCTGTTACCCTTCTGCAGGAAGTTATCTTCTGCCGCCAGAAATCCTTTACACTTAGCCACTCCAGTTAGGAGTAGGACAGTGTTAGTTGTTGTTTTTTTTGTTTGCCATTGTTCGGCATGATCTATTTGTTTTGTTTTAGATTGTTGTTATATTTGTATCCGGCTTTTCTTTTCTCTCTTTTTTTTTTTTTTTCTCGTTTTGTTTTGTATTTTTATGCTACGACCAATAAATGTATACAGTGTTTATTCTACCCTATTTTTTGAAATACTATTATGTCAACCTTAAATATGTGCTCTTGGAATGTAAATGGCATTAACACGGCCATTAAGCGGAGAAAGGTCTTGAACTATCTTAAGAGAGAGCAGATTCACATAGCCCTATTACAAGAGACGCATCTGGATTCTATAGAACATCTTAAATTAGCTCAGGGGGGGTTTGGACAGGTATTTTTCTCTTCATTCTCATCAAGGAGCAGAGGCACAGCTATTTTAATTAGCAGGCATTTACCATTTAAACCAACTGATTTTATAAAGGATGAGGGTGGTCGCTATGTCATAGTGAGAGGTGTTTTATATGGGGAGGAAATTGCAATCTTGAATATTTACTTTCCTCCTGGCCATCCAGGAGACTTCATGACTACTGCTTTTACGAAACTAGTGAATCTAAATATCAAGAACTCATTTGTTGGAGGAGACTTTAACTGCCATCTAAACCCAATTATGCTCAAATCTCCTCAAGGCAGCTTAGGTCTTCTTCACCAGGCTAAAACTCTCATTGCTTTATGTGAGGAGCTGGATTATGTGGATGTATGGAGAGCTCAACATATGGTAAATAAAGAATTTACATTCTTCTCCAAAGTGCATTCGTGCTATACAAGAATTGACTACTTCTTTGTCCCAAATAGTATATTATCATCAATAATGTCCAGTTCAATTGGTAACATAGTGATTTCCGACCATGCTGCAGTCCTTATTAATTGTAAAATTGGAAATATGTGTCCTCAAAACAAACGTTGGCACCTCGACTCCTCCATCTTTTATGATCAAAATTTCATAGCTTATTTTATAGAAGAATTCAAACAGTTCTTAGTTATTAATATTCCCTCCACAGATAACTCATCATTACTTTGGGAGACTTCAAAAGCTTATTCAAGAGGTCTCATTACTTCCTATACAAGTTACAAGAGGCACAGACAAACTGAGCAGCAAAAAATTTTAGGATCCAAACTAAAGCTTGCTGAAGAAAACTATATTAAAAAACCTTCAACACACAAACTTAAGGAGATTACTGCTCTTCGTTCATCACTGGACTGTCTACTGACTAAGGAGGCAGAGATTAAAATTAGATTTGCAAGGCAAAGGCTATATGAACATGGCAATAAACCTGGAAAATACTTGGCACATTTAACAAAAAAGAAGTCTAACTTCCAGTCTATTTCATCAATCACAGATTCAAATGGAAAACAGTTTTTTGATCCTGCAGCAATTAATGACATTTTTAAAATGTTCTATGAAAACCTTTACAAATCTCAATTACATATTAATCCAGATTCAATAGATGAATTCTTCTCTTCCCTCAATCTTCCTAAGCTGACTGAGGAACAGAGGCCACAGTTAGATTGTCCCATATCAAGGAGGGAGTTATTGGATGCCATTAAGGAGCTACAAACAGGCAAAGTGGCTGGGCCAGACGGCCTTACTGCTGAATTTTATAAGGAGTTTCGAGAAGTCCTAGCTGAACCGTTACTGAATATGTATAATGACTCTTTTGAGAAGGGCATATTACCAGCCTCTTTAAGGGAAGCAAATATATCTTTAATACTGAAAAAAGGCAAAGCTCCAGAAGACTGTGCCTCTTATAGACCAATTTCTCTGTTGAATGTAGATTTAAAACTCCTTTCAAAAATCCTTGCGCGTCGTCTGGAATGTGTTCTCCCTTTTTTAATTAATGAAGACCAAACGGGCTTTATCAAGGGCCGTAATTCAAATAACAACATGCGTCGATTGCTTAACATAATTCAGTTCTTCAATAAAAAGTCATTACCTGGTCTAGTGGTCTCACTCGATGCCGAAAAGGCATTTGACCGTGTTGAATGGCCCTACCTGTTTTCTACATTACGACAGTTTGGCCTTAGTGAGAATTTTGTGAAATGGGTTATGCTTTTGTATAATAATCCCTGCTCAGCGGTTCTTACAAATGGGTTGCGGTCTCCCACTTTCCATGTTTCTAGAGGGACTAGGCAGGGCTGCCCTCTCTCCCCCCTGCTCTTTGCCTTGGCAGTGGAGCCATTTGCAGAAGGGGTGAGAGCTCGGGAGGACATACGAGGCCTAACCATTGGTCAAAGACAGCATAAAATTACTTTATATGCTGATGACATGTTAGTGGTATTGACTCAGCCCGAAACATCCATACCCTCTCTCATTGAAACCATCAATAAATTCAGTAACATCTCAGATTTTAAAATTAACTTCAATAAATCAGAAGTTATGCCATTAGGCATAATGAAACAGAAACCCCAGATTCTCTCCTCGTTCCCCTTTAAGTGGTCTCCAGAGGGTTTTATGTATTTAGGGATCCAAATTACACCTGCTTTCGATCAAATGTATAAAAGTAATTTCACCCCACTATTTGACCGTGTTAGATTGGACCTGGAGAGATGGAAGACCTTACCACTGCTTGGCTCGGCCGCGTTGCTCTTCTGAAAATGAATGTCCTACCCAGGTTATTATATCCAATACAGATGGTTCCAATCCTTTTCACACATAAGACCATTAAAACTTTAAATAGCTGGTTTAGTTCTTTTATATGGGCAGGGAGAAAACCTCGTCTAAAAATCTCTACACTCTGTCTTCCATCCACAAAAGGCGGTCTCGACCTCCCAGACATAAGAAAGTACCAGCTTAGTGTTCATATGCGAGTAGCTGCTGATTGGATACAGAAACCAGTTTCTCTCTGGCTTGACATAGAGAGCTCAATGTCTGGCATCCCTCTGAAAAATTTATTATTTCTTAACGAACTTAAAAAACTAAAATTGTGTTGTAGTAACCCTCTCACCTTATCTACTGTTAAAGCTTGGCAAATAATCCAAAAGCTTGAGGGCAGGTCTAACCTAACATCTCTTTTCACCCCACTATGTGACAATCCCCTTTTTTTACCTGGGATTTCCGACTCTGGCTTTCAAGTATGGGCAACAAAAGGCATCTCTATCCTTTCTGATTTAATGGACGGGCCAAACTTGATGTCCTTCGATCAGTTGGTTACCAAATATAATGTTCACAGACATGATTTCTTCCGGTATTTACAGGTGAGGGACTACATTTCGAAGAACACAACAATTCTCAGCAACCAAAATGTCTCTGATTGTGAAAATCAATTATTTAAACCAAAAATTACAAGTTCTATTAAGACCTGTTATAATTTATTAAAAGAATTAGGGGTTACTAAATTGACTGCCTTAAGGGAGACATGGGAAAAAGAGCTAGCCATGGAGATCAGCAATGAGGCTTGGGATGAAGCTTGGGAAAACGCAAAATACTTAAGTGTTTGTAATAGGGTTAAAGCTATTCAACTTAAAATTTTACATCGAGCCCATATATCTCCACATCTGCGTCATCGATTTAATCCAGACCTTTCTCCGCTTTGCCCCAAATGTAAAATTGAGGTGGGTAACCTAACTCACTGTCTTTGGTCCTGTAGGAAAATTCAACAATTCTGGTTCAGTATAAAGAAAGAGTTGGATAAGATCTTCCCCGTTAGCACTGAGTGTAATCCAATGCATATGTTACTGGGAGTGACAAACAAAAGCCTTAAGAAGAATTGTGAAAAACATCTTTACCATATGCTTACATTCTGCGCTAGAAAATGTGTCCTCTTGAACTGGATAACAGATAAGGTTCCATCCACAACACAATGGCAACAGACCGTCCTTGAATATGTCTCACTGGACTTTTTAACTAGTAAATTACATAATAGAGATGATATGTTTCATAATATTTGGGATCCCTTTATATTGTATACTGGTCTTGATATTTTTGCTATTTTTTCACGTAGCTTTACATAATATATTGCATTAATATGTTTGTTTTATTTTATCACTTCATTTATTTAATTTATATATATATTTACTTTTTTTTTTTTTTTTTTTGAGCCGGTGTATTGTTATGTTAATGTGTGTTTGTCTTTATTAAAATGGAAAAATAACCAATTAACATATGTATAAAAAAAAAAAAAACTCTAGTCAATAAACAGCGAACCAGTTACTATTCTGCTGTAAGCCAACCATTAATGACTTTATGTCAGGTGCTATTTCAGTCCTAATTCTGAAAGTTAGGATGTTTTTTTTTTTGTTTTTATCATCCTTGATTTAAATCCATTAAGCAGGTTTTAGGTTTTATTTATTTTTAAACATACTTGTTTTAAATGTGCCAAAAAATTATTATTATTATTTTACTCTCTCAGGAAAATATGCCACTTTGATTCAAATCTTTCAGGAATTAATTATTTATTTTTGCAAATCTATTATTTTAGTTAATAAACTCATAGCTTTTATGTATTTTAGTTGCATTTTCCCAAACTACATCCCATATATTTGATTAACTGTAAGGTTTATTTATTTTAAACACTTAAGGGATGAAAATTGCTGATTTCATTGTTTATATGTTTTAAATGATAGAAGTAAATAAGATTTTTGGAGGAAAGGAAAATCAATTTCTCTTAGCTTTTCATTTAGAGAAATCTAATTCAGATTAAACTGACACATAACTTTAGATTTTATCATATTGGATTATATTATTCATTCTTTTTCCTCTATAAGTTACTGTATTGTTTACATTTTCATAAGTCAGAGCAACAATCACCTTTTCTCTGTCTTAGTCAGAACCTCAGACATCAGAGCAACATACCACAAAATCATGAAGAGATGAAGCTAATCTCTCCGAGTGGCTGCTGTGGAAATAGAGAATTTGGTTTGTGACTAAAACCTGTGCGCATTTCACAACTACTGTGTCCGACCATGTTTGGACCCTTTTCTCTCTCTGGATTTGCCTAAGTTTTCATCTCCAAGTCCGTCCATAACATTATGGAACATGGTGACAGCAGGAAATGAACAAAACGAGAAAAAAAAGAAAAGAAAAGAAAAAAAAGAAAATATATAATCGATCACTTTACCCTTTACTGATTGCTGCCAACAGGCATTTCAGTCCTGGAGCTCCACCACCTCAGTCAAAAAGGTCAGCCACTCCTCAAACAAAAAAAATTATAAAAAAAATTATTTAGCACCGGAGAGAACGAAAGCCTTATGTTGGTGCACCTCCTCCTTGTTTCCCCACAAAAAAAAATTCCCCAGTGTCTCTGTCCTCATGGTTTTTTGCACACACACACATTGTGAAGCAGGTTGCAGCTCAGGTGAGCCACTAGGGTCAGGGGTTCAGAGCAGATGAAAATCCTTTTGTGTTGCCCTCCCCAGATTTTAACCCATCATTTCCATCCGGTTGCTGTGTCGGTGTGTGTGCGTTGGGGGGTGGGGGGAGATTGATGCTTGAAGCAGGCTGTCTTTCTCCGGCGGGCTGATAGGAGGGGGGCATCTTCCTGTAAAGCAGCTGTTATGAGATCTCTCTCACACTGACTAAGATACAAGAGCAAAGATCCAAACAGTATATCACTGGACACAGCATGTTGTCCAAATATCAATGCTGCGGTAAATGCTGGTGCAAGGCGTAATGGAAAGTATCCTTGGTCCAGATATCCTTTAGCCAGGATTCTTCCCACAGCCTTCCATTCCTCCTCCTTCCATTTTGGTGAGAGGGATGGCACTCTCATTTCTGCCCCCTCTGCATCACAATCTAGAAATTCAGTCCAAAAAGCAGCATAGACGTCTCTTGCCACACCATCTGCATCCGTGCCCTTTTCAGTAACAAAGCTGTACTTTAAGGAATAGTTAAGTCATTTTTGAACTGACAAATCATTTCCTCTAACAGATTTACTCTATGCAGTTTGATAACCACTGTAAGTACCTCATCGTCAAACTTGGAGGGTTAGTGTGTTCTATGTAGTTCTCTGAGACAGGAGTAGATGTGGAGGGGGCAATGCGGATAGGTTCCTCTACTGGAGGGAAACTGGAGTGGTGTCATCTAGTTGGATCTCTAAGAGCGGACCATTAGATGCATTAACACTTGGAAGAACTGTCTGATCATCACAATCTCCTAAAACAGGAGTTAATGTGCAAACGCTACCATTGATGACATCCTCTGTGGAAAGAAAAACTGGAATAGTGTCATCCAGCTGACTAGTAGATGATACAGCTACTAAGCCACTTATGAACACCTCAGAATCATCAGACTGGGAGCTAAGATCAACTAGGTCAAACAAAGCTAAATGGGCACTGGAGCTCCCATGATTGTAATCAGCTGCTGAAGACGGTCCTCCTTGTGATTCATTCACACTAAATGGCCTTTCCTGTTGCTGATCAGAATAATCTTTCTGGTTTTCCCCTATAGTGGCACCATGTCGGTCCATCTCGCTGTCTGTGTCTTTCAGGTCTACCCGTCTCGCCGTGTTTAGATAAAACCGTAATATCCCAAATTTAGAAAGTGTGTACAAGTCACCCACAGTAGTGCTGTCATCAAGTACTGATTCCTTAAAATCATAAACATCATGGATAAAGTCTTCCTATTTTCCTTTAGTTGACTCACCATTGGTGAAAAAAAAACTGTTGTTTTGCATGAGAAATAAGGTTGTTTTTGGTGGATGACTTGGATACATTTAGCAACCTGGTTCCCCCACCACAACGCTTTCTGCAGTGATGGGCAGTAGCGCCGCTACATGTAGCGAAGCTATTAGTTTAACTACATTTTCCAGTAGCTTGGCCGTAGCGTCGCTGCTTTATTTATCAAGTAACTTTCCTGTAGCGACGTTATTGTTTTGATCAAGTAGGGACGTAGCGTCCACAAACGCTACAAAATCCAGGGCATAACTAAGAAATGAAACCAGGTTTTCTATTTTGAAACAACAATCAGCCACAAAACTACTGTAAATAGCAGTTTCAGCTGATGCTCTTATAAGTGGCGTAGTAGCACAGGCACACTCCGTAGGGTTAAACAAGCGCACCCTTTCCCAGGCTGTCGTTCTATTGGCTGGAATAGTTGCTAGGCGACGATCCAACTGCAGTCCGAGAGAGCAAAAAAAATCCGCAAGCAGAGCCTACGGGTTTGCGAGCGTATCTGAGACTCGAACAGAGCGCGGTTTGTGCACGAAGAGAAGGAGGCAAGTGAGAGGAGAAAATATATGTGCAAGAAGCATTAAATCTGAGAGAAGAAACAAAGATTTGAGAGAGAAGAGAATATATTTGAGAGAGAGCGCATGTTTGGAGTGTGAGCATTATAAGTTTTGAGTGCAAGAAGATGAAATTCTTTTCTCAAATTGAAATGATGTGCTCTTGCATTATGGCAGGATAATTCTCCCATATGTGCCACTAAGATATTGTATTTTCATGGCCTAGTTTACCTGACAGGATGTTTACATAAATCTGTTTTTAGGCTTTGCACAGATAAGATATTTTATTTATGGAGGAACAGCTCTACCGTATACAGGTGCTGGTCATAAAATTAGAATATCATGAAAAAGTAGATTGATTTCAGTAATTCCATTTAAAAAGTGAAACTTGTAAATTATATTCATACATTACATACAAACTCATATATTTCAGATGTTTATTTTGTTTAATTTTGATGATTACAAATGACAACAAATGAAAATCTCAAATTCATCATATCAGAAAATTAGAATATTACTGAAGACCAATAAAAACAAAGGATTTATAGAAATGTTGGCCAACTGAAAAGTATGAACATGAAAAGTATGAGCATGTACAGCACTCAGTATTTAGTTGGGCCTCCTTTGGCCTGTATTACTGCAGCAATGCGGCGTGGCATGGAGTCGATCAGTCTGTGGCACTGCTCAGGTGTTATGAGAGCCCAGGTTGCTCTAATAGTGGCTTTTAGCTCTTCTGAATTGTTGGGTCTGGTGTATTGCATCTTCTTCTTCACAATACCCCATAGATTTTCTATGGGGTTAAGGTCAGGAGAGTTTGCTGGCCAATTAAGAACAGGGATACCATGGTCCTTCAACCAGGTACTGGTAGCTTTGGCACTGTGTGCAGGTGCCAAGTCCTGTTGGAAAATGAAATCTGCATCTCCAAAAAGTTGGTCAGCTGCAGGAAGCATGAAGTGCTCTAAAACTTCCTGGTATGTGGCTGCGTTGACCCTGGACCTCAGAAAACACAATGGACCAACACCAGCAGATGACATGGCACCCCAAACCATCACTGACTGTGGAAACTTTACACTGGACTTCAAGCAACGTGGATGAAGTGCCTCTCTTCTTTTCCTCCAGACTCTGGGACCTTGATTTCCAAAGGAAATGCAAAATTTACTTTCATCAGAGAACATGACTTTGGACCACTCACCAGCAGTCCAGTCCTGTTTCTCTTTAGCCCAGGCAAGACGCTTCTGACGCTGTCTGTGGTTCAAGAGTGGCTTGACACAAGGAATGCGACAGCAGAAACCCATGTCTTTCATACGTCTGTGTGTGGTGGTTCTTGAAGCACTCACTCCAGCTGCAGTCCACTCTTTGTGAATCTCCCCCACATTTTTGAATGGGTTTTGTTTCACAATCCTCTCCAGGGTGCGGTTATCTCTCTTGCTTGTACACTTTTTTCGACCACATCTTTTCCTTCCCTTCGCCTCTCTATTAATGTGCTTGGACACTGAGCTCTGTGAACAGCCAGCCTCTTTAGCGATGACCTTTTGTGTCTTGCCCTCCTTGTGCAAGGTGTCGATGGTCGTCTTTTGGACAACTGTCAAGTCAGCAGTCTTCCCCATGATTGTGTAGCCTATAGAACTAGACTGAAAGACCATTTAAAGGCTTTTGCAGGTGGTTTGAGTTAATTAGCTGATTAGAGTGTGGCACCAGGGGCCATCAATTTTGAACCTTTTCACAATATTCTAATTTTCTGATATGATGAATTTGAGATTTTCATTTGTTGTCATTTGTAATCATCAAAATTAAACAAAATAAACATCTGAAATATATGAGTTTGTATGTAATGTATGAATATAATATACAAGTTTCACTTTTTATATGGAATTACTGAAATCAATCAACTTTTTCATGATATTCTAATTTTATGACCAGCACCTGCATCCTCTGTGGAAAGGAAAACTGGAATAGTGTCATCCAGCTGACTAGTAGATGATACAGCTACTAAGCCACTTATGAACACCTCAGAATCATCAGACTGGGAGCTAAGATCAACTAGGTCAAACAAAGCTAAATGGGCACTGGAGTTCCCATGATTGTAATCAGCTGCTGAAGACGGTCCTCCTTGTGATTCATTCACACTAAATGGCTTTTCCTGTGGCTGATCAGAATAATCTTTCTGGTTTTCCCCTATAGTGGCACCATGTCGGTCCATCTCGCTGTCTGTGTCTTTCAGGTCTACCCGTCTCGCCGTGTTTAGATAAAACCGTAATATCCCAAATTTAGAAAGTGTGTACAAGTCACCCACAGTAGTGCTGTCATCAAGTACTGATTCCTTAAAATCATAAACATCATGGATAAAGTCTTCCTATTTTCCTTTAGTTGACTCACCGTTGGTGAAAAAAAAAAAACTGTTGTTTTGCATGAGAAATAAGGTTGTTTTTGGTGGATGACTTGGATACATTTAGCAACCTGGTTCCCCCACCACAACGCTTTCTGCAGTGATGGGCAGTAGCGCCGCTACATGTAGCGAAGCTATTAGTTTAACTACATTTTCCAGTAGCTTGACCGTAGCGTCGCTGCTTTATTTATCAAGTAACTTTCCTGTAGCGACGTTATTGTTTTGATCAAGTAGCGACGTAGCGTCCACAAACGCTACAAAATCCAGGGCATAACTAAGAAATGAAACCAGGTTTTCTATTTTGAAACAACAATCAGCCACAAAACTACTGTAAATAGCAGTTTCAGCTGATGCTCTTATAAGTGGCGTAGTAGCACAGGCACACTCCGTAGGGTTAAACAAGCGCACCCTTTCCCAGGCTGTCGTTCTATTGGCTGGAATAGTTGCTAGGCGACGATCCAACTGCAGTCCGAGAGAGCAAAAAAAATCCGCAAGCAGAGCCTACGGGTTTGCGAGCGTATCTGAGACTCGAACAGAGCGCGGTTTGTGCACGAAGAGAAGGAGGCAAGTGAGAGGAGAAAATATATGTGCAAGAAGCATTAAATCTGAGAGAAGAAACAAAGATTTGAGAGAGAAGAGAATATATTTGAGAGAGAGCGCATGTTTGGAGTGTGAGCATTATAAGTTTTGAGTGCAAGAAGATGAAATTCTTTTCTCAAATTGAAATGATGTGCTCTTGCATTATGGCAGGATAATTCTCCCATATGTGCCACTAAGATATTGTATTTTCATGGCCTAGTTTACCTGTTTTTAGGCTTTGCACAGATAAGATATTTTATTTATGGAGGAACAGCTCTACCGTATATATAAAATAAATACATAAAAAAATAAAAGCTCAATAAATAAATAAATAAGCATTCAATTAATTGCCCTCAAAAATACAATGAATAAATATGTAGGTAGAAATTAAAGTATATGGTGAGACATAAATATATGTATCACTTAATTAGCTTCTTTATTTTTTCACCTTTTTTGTAAACAGTTTCATTTGTTACTTGAATCGACTGTTTAATTGAGGTCTGAAGAAGTTTTCTCTAAGGGACAACCTAAAGAAATAAGATGCCTTTTGTAGGGTTTTGTTTTCCCTAGAGATGTCCATTGAATGTAAACTCATAGCCATGTCTCGATGTGTAGAACACTACACAGTACCTTTCATTTGGTTCTAATAACAGCAGATTGTTTACTAGTTTGTCTACTAGTAATTACTTCACTTTTTATTTTAATATGCTGATCATAAAGCAATTTTTACACTGTGATATGTCATTGGCTGATCTTTAATAAATATTTTAACCAGTGCATCAGACTCATTTTGAATTGACATTAGGTTGGTACAACGTTAAGTAGCTTCTGTTGTAGTTGAGCTACTTTTAACACATTAGTGTAACTTAGCTTGCTATAATTCTTTAGGTGGTAGCTTTTGTGTAGTGAAGCTTAATTTATTGTTGAGTAAATGATAGCTTAGCTCACTACACTGGACAAGTAGCTTACACCACACTGGCTTTCTGACTTGTTTTCCCTCATGTATCCACCCCATCTCAATTTTTCGTGCTGCCTTTAAAGCGTTTTTAGATCGAACAATCCTTGTTTTCCTTGTAGGCCCGTTTTCCAGTTTAGATTCCTCACCATGACTGGCTGTTGCTGTCCTCATTTTCTTTCAAAGTCTTTCAAGAACGGACATCCTTGAACTTTTGTCTTCTCCTTTTTGCTTGTCCAGACAGTATCGTCTAGTGGCAATCCTGTCCCCATACACTGGTATATAGTGTGCAAGGCAGTCATCATCTATTTCTCCCAGAACTGATTTGTCAATCTATAAAGAAACAGAAAAAGTTAGCAGGGCTAGCTTTAAGTTATTTGCCAAACTGTTTTACCAGATTACATATACTGTAATATGCAAGTTTGCAATCAATACTTCAAAAATGTTCTTTGCTATAGAGTAAATCAATATAAATTCATGTCTTATTTCGTGTTCCCATCATGCCCTTTGTAGCCCAACCCACAAGAAAAATTTAAACGAGATGGGATTGAGGAGATACACAGAAGGCAATTATTCTGAAATGAAAAAGTATTGGAGTAACTGAGTCAGAAATTGTGGACCCTACACGCTTAATAAAATAAAAAATGTTGTAGAGCCACACAGTGGGGAAGTCACGTTCCAACTCACGTTTTAGACTTCCAAAACCTAAAAAACATATTTGCTCAAAAAATGCAGAATAAAACTGTGCAAAACGATACAGCCCTGGATGTTTCCCCCAGAGCCCTGGATCTCTCTTCTGAGCTGATCTGAGTGAAATGTGCAGTACTGGAATTCACCAGATGGTGGCAGCATGCACATGAAAGCAGCCTGTAGCATTCCCCTACAGAAGAAGAAGTTGTCACCACTAGCTGTTGCTAAACAAACTGATGTCCCAGGGATGTGAAGCTCTGACTGACTTCCAGACTGTCTTCGTCCCGGTGTTGTATGAAATTCTGTCCCCTCTGTGTGGGGAGCTCGCATTGAAGCCAGAGAGGCGGATCTGAACATTTTCACGCCGCTTCTGAACGACTTCTCAGTGAAAACAACTCATATAATCATGCCAAGGTTGTAACATCCATTTTAATCAGCAGCTGTTTACAAAAATTGTAATATAACAAAATGAATACACCATGTCCCTTTTAAGCTGTTTTCTGTCTTTTTTTAAACGCCAAAAATATTCAGTCTTTTCCCACTTCTGTCACTTAAGCCTCACAGAAATAAAAGTCAGCCACCAAACAGTTTTCCAACACAAAGCTTGTTTTTCTCATATTTTTATATCTGATATAAGAGGATGGAAACTGGCTGATAGCAGGGCACAAAAATTAATACTTTCTGCAAAGATTAAGAGTGTAGACTTTCTGCTAAATCCTTCTAATGTAAAATATGACAGATTACTGGATTAAGGACATTTCAAGTATATGATATGATGTCACACATAACAATTTTTCAGAATCTGAAATATAGTTTATCCTTATTTCCCAAAGATATGGGAGGAGAAGAGGAGATAATTGATATTTCACCTGCCTGAAATAATCTGTTCCTCCTCCATAACATGGGAAGAAATCAAATTACCTGCAAATATTTAACTATGTTTATTTTTCTCTTCATCAACATTAAATCATGTGGTTTTGTGGCATTTGATCATTATTTAAAAAAATTAAAGGAGGGAAACCATATATTTTAGTCGACTGAAATAATCTGTTCCCCCTTTGATGATCTTTATGAAATTTGTTTTCTGTTTAAATGTTTATCTAAAAATTTATAAATATTCCAAAAAAATATAAAACCAAAACCACTGGACTTTGATTTTCAAGTTTGAAGTTGTTTTGCTTTTTATCCAGAAAGATTTCTCAATTCAAAATAACTGGAGCAATGCTACTCCAATTTGAATTGAGAATTGAAAATACTTAGATCATCACACCAACAGTCATATTTATTTTAACTATTTTGGATTTCATAAATATAAAATAATAAATGTTTTAAACATAATATATAAAAATGACAGTTTCAAAATTCCCAGGATTTCTTTATTTAATCCCATGTTATTGGGGGAATGGATTATATCAGGTGGCTGAAATATTTGATTTCCCTCTCATAACTCTGGCAAAAAATGATCAAATGTCAGCAAATCCACATGATTGGTTGTTGATGAAGAGAGGAATACAGTTAACAGACTTGCAGGTACATTTATCTAATCCCATGTTATGGAGGGGGAACAGATTATTTCAGTCAGCTAAAATATATGGTTCCCCCCTCATAACTCTGGCAAAATAAGGAACAAATGCTACTGAAATCAACAGCAACAGTTTAGATTTTTTTATCGGCTATAACTTATTAATGTGCAAGTGAAAACGTGGGAACATTGTTGCTATACTTAGCAACTTATCCAAGTTAAAGCCAAGTCTTATTGGTTTGACGTGATTTTGACGTTAGATTAAGTCCTCCATGCTTGCTAGCGCCTAGTTATTGAGGCTACATACTGGCCGTGTTAGCTAAACTTTGTCATCTGAACTTAACAGAGAAGACTTTGATTGATGACGATAGTAATAAAGCACATAAATTCATTAACTATAAACATTCTATAAAGTCTATCAACAACATGCATCTGCACTGGAAGTATCGAGCTACTTAGGACCAGTGTTGGGCACGTTACTTTGAAAAAGTAATTAGTTATAGTTACTAGTTACTTGTCCCAAAAAGTAAATGAGTTTCTAACTGAGTTACTCCACAATAAAAGTAACTAGTTACTAGTAAAAGTAGCTATTGCGTTACTTTTGCGTTTCCCGCCCCCGTAACCCTCACCACCCAGCCCCCACCTTCTCGCCGTGTGTTTCCAAAGCCAGCTGAATAGAGCGGACGACAAAGACAAGAACCTGCAGAGAGTTTTGCATTTATTGCAACTCAGCGTAAATTACATCAGGGGGGAACGCCATGTGAAGTTTTTTAACAGGGCATTCAGATCTGGTGAGTTTATGAAATTAATAACTGGGGATGTCTAATTCTGAAATCCTGTGTGTTTGGGTTGTTATAGATACTGCAACATCTATCTATCTAGATGTATACTCTGTGTGTGACATAAAATATGGATCTCCATCCCTGCCACAAAGGCCATCAAATAATGTTTAAAATAAAAAATACAGTAGGTTGAAAAGGCAGAGTATCCATCCATCCATCCATCCATCCATCCATCCATCCATCCATCCATCCATCCATCCATCCATCCATCCATCCATCCATCCAACCATCCATCCATCCATCCATCTTTTTCCCTTTCATTTGATCGTTCACGCTCTCCATAGTTCTCCTGTGGCGCGAGCACAGGGCGACTGTTGCGCGCCTTTAGCGAGCATGCGCGTTTCCTGTTGCTTGCGCGGTGAATCGTGCCGCCTGCGCTGTGCGGAGATGCAGGGGAAACCGTATGTGATGGGGAAAAGCAGCTCGACGTAACACCGGTATTTCCATCTGGAAAACGCTGTTTTGCTGCTGGAGTCATCCTCACTCTCCATCTCTCTGTGTGTGCTGTACGTTAACACCCGCCAGCAGAAACACCCACCTACCCAACTGACAGACGGAATCTCAATGTTCCTTCCTTCAAGGGAAGCACACGTTTCTTCATGTTTTGCCTTTTTTTTTTCTTTTTCGCGCTTTTCATGGTTTTCTTAAGAGGACATGTTGATGTTCTAATCTTCTGCAGGTGCACCACTATCAGATGAGCGCTGACATGCATTGCACGGTCAGATTACAGGTGGTCTCTTTCCCTCCTCCGCACAGTATAGCGCAACATGGCGCATCCATTGCGCATATGCGCAAACAAGCGCAAATGTGGCCCCAGCGGAAGAACGAGGCTCAAGGCGAGTTTTCTGTGTTTTGGTTGGGGCGACCCTGTTTCTGTCCTTTCTTTGTATTTCCTATTTCTCATCACTGTCCTTCTTTCCTGGCGCTTCACCTGACTGTTACCAAAGACCGCTGAGGCAGGAACAAACCATTTTCTGGACTTTCTGGGGCTGTTCAATTGATATTGATTTTTTCTTTTGGTCTAAGTGAGGAGGGATTGAACTTTAAAAAAACAATAAGACAAAATAAAATGAATTCAGTTGTTATATTTAATATTTCCACACTGTATAAATATACAGTTATGAATTTTATATCAATCTTGGTCATAGACTCCGCTTCATGAACCCGCCCAAGGCCCGCCCCCATGCGTGACGTCACAGTGGGCGGTTCTGATGTTTCGTCACAGAATTCCATTGGTCATTCAGACCAGCCTTGGACATTAACAAGTCAAGTCGCAGTTTTTTTGCTCTTGCAAAATAGAAAAATATCTTTGTTGTAGGATGGAGGTTAAAGTTGAAACCGATCTGGCATGCGTACGCCCTGGAAATCAAGACAAGGTAAACGCTCTGTTCTCTGTCTTGGTTTTCAGAAACCTGATAAACTGCCCCAAAAGAGTTCAGAATGAAATCCCTCAAAGCTCTTTTGCCAAAATGAGAAATCGTCTCTCTAATCTGATAATATGTACAAAAGAGCCTTGTGTGGATATGATTCTAAAGGAAAATCTATCAGACATAGTAACTGCAGTTTCTCAGAACTTGTTTAGAATATTTGGCTCAACTAAACGCTTGCTTCAGGCCTCCATGGAGCGGAACAACACTTTTGATTCCTGCCTTATCAAAAGTCTGGAAAAAGACCTGGGACTCAAAAGCACAAAACAAGTGAATGCCTTCGATTTTATCAACCCCATGAAGGAGCCTTCCAACCCCAACGCTGTTTTTCTGGCTCTACTAATTAGAAATGTAATAAACAGCTACAAGAAAGCGGGCAAGTCCCTCACGTCAGGTGCTCTTCAAACCATAGTAGAACGTCTGTACCAGCTAATAACTTTCTGCCGCGATAAAACCAAATCTCACCCTCAGCTGCAGATCCAACAGCTGGAATTGGTTGTCAAAAGGATTTCCAAGGACATCTTTAATGAATATGGGAGTATTCTAAAATTTATGAACGCAGGCCTGAATTTAAACACATCATTTGATGTTTTATTACTGGATTATCTTAAAACCAGCTTAAAAATCAAAGAACCCCAAAAAAACAGGATAGTCTCTGCCATCGACAACGCCTTGGACAGAATCTCCAGAGGTTTCCTTAACCTGAGTGCTCGGCGGCAGTGGGACTTCCTCCCAACCGTGGTTCAAAGAGAAAACACCACATTTGGGAACAACCAGGAAGTTGGTAACAAGACTTAAACTGCTCGCCTTGTCTCGCCTCCTCTCCTCTCCCCCATCCCCTCCCCCAACCCCTCCCCTCCAATGGGTTTTCTCCAGGTACGCTGGGTTTCCCGCATAGTCAAAAACCAATTTTTCCAATATTTTCATTTTACTTCATGTGCTGAATATGTATTTCTTCTTCTCTCTCTGCTTGTTTTTGCCACTGTTGCACCCAAATTTCCTCAGTCTCATCATCTTATCAGCCCAGACACATAGGGCCTCTTGCAAGATGTACAAAAAATTGGTTTCTAAATCATTTGCATGAGTTTTTTAGGAGAAAAAGGACACATTCACCATTTTCTAATCTCTCAGGAATAAACATTTACATAGTCCGTCAGACTGACGTAGGACTAAGGTTCAATCAGTCAGCTGTTAGCAAAAACCTTGTTGTTCACTAAATTCAGTTTCAGTTTATTTCTATAGCTCCAATTCCCATCATGTCATCTCAGGTCACTTTATAGAGACAATTTAACCAGATCATCAAGTCAGATTGATTTAAAGTTTTCTATCCAAGGGAAACCAATTGACTGCATCGACTCATTGACACTTCAGCAATCCCTCACACCAAGCATGCTTATAGTTACAGTGGAGAGGAAAAACTCCCTTTAAACGGGAAGAAACCTCCAGCAGAACCAGAACAGGGCTCAGTGTGAGCGGCCATCTGCTGAGGCCGACTGGGGTTCAAGGAGACAGGAGCAGACATAGAAAAAGAAGCAGAGATACAAAAGGCAACGGTAAACCATTTCCACAGGCGTTCCCGTCCAGAAAACACACAGCCATGCAGACGAGGTCTGAGCCAGTTCCCATGTTAGAGGATGAAAAAGAGCACATCCAGTTAGTCACATCCTGATAGTTCTCTCCAGGATGGAGTCACAGCCAAACAGTAACAGACCAGACGTTACTGTTGTTGATGGTATAGAGCTTCCCTGCTGTGACTGGCTACAGTATAATAATAATAACCATCATGACAATAATAATAATAGCTTTAACAAATATGCCAAATTAGTTTAAATAATGGGCTATTAGGGCAACGTGACTGGAAGTCTTGTCACGTGGATATGACTTATGGTAGCCTACAAAATAATAGCTATTTTAATACCTGCTGATTTTGTACAAACCACTTAAAAATAAAATGTGAACAGCTTTTAAGATTTTTCAATATGATTAACCCTCCTTTCTTGGCCTTGTGCTGCAATTACTAAATCAATATACAATTAAGACAATAAAGAGACCAAAATGTGTTAATTTATGTTGCCTAACAAAACCTATACAACAGAAAACGTTTGTCTTAACACATAGATTTGTATGGAAGAGGCTTAGGGCCACAAAAAAAACAAAAATTAAATTTTATTTCAGTTTAACATGGGAAAAAAAGTCAGAATTCTGACTTTTTTTGTATTGTCAGAATTCAGTCAGAATTCTGAGATTAAAGTCGGAATACTGAGCAAAAAGTCAGAATTCTGAGATTAAAGTCAGAATTCTGACATTAAAGTCAGAATTCTGACTTTTTCCCATACTAAACTAAAATAAAATTTAAAAATCAGTTTACTTATTTTTTTTTTCAGTGGCCCTAATCCTCTTCCATAGATTTGCAATTGCAAACTCTACCGAAATTATTTGTAGCCTACGTGGTATAGGTAAATAAAATTATAAAAATATCTAAAAACTGTGGGTATATAGCATGCAATAAAATAGACTAATATATACACTTAAGATAAAAATATGGATATAAAATATAAAAATCTGGCATGCCCTGCGGGCGACCGCACGAGTTCACGTGACAAAGGAAGAGAGATAGGCTGGTCGGGTGTGCTTAAGTAAGTGGCTCATTTCGGGGCATTGTTTCAGTCGTTTTTAATGGCTCAGGTTTTCAAAAGATCATTTCAAAACCGACCTCAGTAAAATCTTAATAATATTAATAATAAAAAAAAAAAAAAAAAAAACGAGTTTCAAAAGGGCATTTTCTTTGATAAAGGGCAAACTTCCCAGTGCTTTAGCACCACCTAGTGTCTATGTATGCACGCCCCTGACTAACAGATACTGCAGAGTGGGAGAATAGAAATAGAATGAAGCAGAATGAGCAGTCTAAGTCTATAGCAGCATAACTATAGAGATAACTCAGGATAACCTGAGCCCCTCCAACTATAAGCATTATCAAAAAGGAAAGTTTTAAGCCTATCCTTAAAAGTAAACAGGGTGTCTGCCTCACGGACTAAAACTGGTCATTGGTTCCACAGGAGAGGAGCCTGATAACTAAAAGATCTGCCTCCCATTCTACTTATAGAAATGCTAGGAACCGATTGTAAGATTGAGAGCGAAGTGCTCTGTTAGGAACATAAGGAACAACCAGATCGCTGATATAAGATGGAGCTTGGCCATTTAAGGCTTTATGGGCCGGATTTATCATGATCCAATTTTGCGTGCAGTAATTTGCGCTCGCAAACTGGAATTTTGCGCGAGGGGCTGAACCATGGTTTGCGGGTGATTTAACAAGAGCAATTGCGTAACTGGTGGCAGGTGCAAAAGTGTTGGAGACGCCCTATTTAAATGATGGTTTTGCGCGTTTTGTGGTTTGCGACAAAGTAGTTTGTAGTTTGTGCAAACTAGTGCATTAAGAAATTTTAATCTTACAGTGACACCCCCACCCCCTCCAAAAAAAAAAAAAAAATAAATAAATATATATATATATATATATATAGATATTCGCTCTTGTGCGATGGCTCCAAATCCATTCTGGAGTCCCAACAGCTCAATCAATGACCTATAAACTTCATGTTGGACCTTCGATTATCTCCAAAAATACACAGTGCGCAAAAATGCATTCATTGGAATGTTTTCTCACATGCTTGCGCAATAACGCTGCATTCCAATTAGCCATAAGACATCACCCAAAGTGTAAATAGAGTCAAACCGCTAGGCAAAATGCGTTCAGGTTTAAATCACGCAGCGCAAATAAGATTAGAGCTGTCAAAAACGCGTTTTACTGGAGTAACGAATGCGCATTTCATACGGCAATCTGGATACGCTTGGTTGGTTTATGGTCAAGTTTCCAGAGTAACTATCCTGGCTCGTGAGCTGGCATTTCCCCAGTCTAGCATTCTTGGCTTGAAGGGAGTGGGAACGCTCATCATGGGTGGCTAGTGTTTTCTTTAAGCGCACTGCAGCACACAGTTGAGTTCTGAGTGAAAGGAACCTGAAATGCTTCAGCATACCAAGACATTTTGGACAATTCCATGCTCCCAACTTTGTGGGAACAGTTTGGAGCTGGCCCCTTCCTCTTCCAACATGACTGTGCACCAGTGCACAAAGCAAGGTCCATAAAGACATGGATGACAGAGTCTGGTGTGGATGAACTTGACTGGCCTGCACAGAGTCCTGACCTCAACCCGATAGAACACCTTTGGGATGAATTAGAGCGGAGACTGAGAGCCAGGCCTTCTCGTCCAACATCAGTGTGCGACCTCACAAATGCGCTTCTGGAAGAATGGTCAAAAATTCCCATAAACACACTCCTAAACCTTGTGGACAGCCTTCCCAGAAGAGTTGAAGCTGTTCTAGCTGCAAAGGGTGGACCGACGTCATATTGAACCCTATGGATTAGGAACGGGATGTCACTTAAGCTCATATGTGAGTCAAGGCAGGTGAGCAAATACTTTTGGCAATATAGTGTATATATATATATATATATATATATATATATATATATATATATATAAACTTTGGCAACCTTTATTCCCTAAGGTGGTATGTGGCTGAATTTCTACTTCACCGCAGTAAAAAACAAAACAAAAACAAAAAACAGGTGTTTTGTAGAAAAATGCACATACCAAATGGCTCACAAGAAGCGACTGTGGATAAGATGACTGCGCTTACGCATCCCCGCAGCATTGGCATGTTGCTCCACAGGCGCAGAGGGGAGGTTGGGGTTCTCCGTTAGGGCGTCAGGGCGACATGGCATTTAGAACGTCGGACAGCACTTCTGAAAAACGAGATTGGGAGATCCCAGCTCTCGCTGCAACCGTACGCTGGAATGACCCAGATGCAAAAAAGTGCAATGTTGCAAGGAGTTTTGTGATATCTGGTATTGCGTGGGTCCTCCTTGTGGCTGGCTCCAAATCCATTCGGAGTTCCCCCAACAGCTCCAAATGGGCAATGCTGGATAAACTATATGTTTTGATGATCGTTTCCTCGTTCATTCCAAAAATATTCACACGGAGTGAAAAAATGCATTCTCTGTGTCTCCTTGCTTCATTTCCATGTCTCCTTCTTGCGACAATAACCGCTGCCATGTGTGCGCAATTACGCATACAGACCATTTGCACCTTCTTTTGAAACGTGTTAAATATAGAGTCAGATACCGCTAGCAAAATTGCTTTCAGGTTTAATAAATCACTTTGCGAGCGCTAAATTAATATATTTTAGTGCTGTCAAAATTATCGCGTTATTAACGCGTTAACGCGAGGCCATTTTAACGGCGATAATTTTTTTAACGTGAGATTAACGCTATGTGGTTTTATGGTACAATTTTCCAAGTACATCCCGCTGCAGCCTGCGGGAAGGCGGGGCTATTTTCCCCCAGTCTATGCATTTCTCATAGGCTTCGACAGCGGAGCTCCTCAAGGGAAAAAGACGCTCATACACTGGGTAGCGCTAGTGCCTTTTCTTTAAGCCCCACCACCAACAAACAAGTTGAGTGTCTGGTAACTAGTAGCAACCTGAAATACGCTGAGAAAACTGATTACTGAGGTGAAATGGAATCTCGTAGCAGCACTCTTGCCGTCTGTGTACGCCACAGGTCGGTATCGTGTGTGTGTGTGTGTGTGTGTGTGTGTGTGTGGGTGGGTGTGTCTGTATGTGGGTGAGTGGGTGTGTGTGTGTTCTCATTTTTGTTAAGAGGCTGAAAAGTAACTTTCTAGAGTATAGACTACCTCCATCTAGTGATGTCGGTCTATTGATTTTGATGTATTGATTGAAAATTGTTCATTATTACCTTGGTTAATTAACATCTAATGTTAACTCTACTAAATTTTATAGCAGTAGGGTAAAATGCTTGTCTTTGTTCAAAAGACTGTATTAACTGTAAAGACTGTCTTTTACATCAGCCTGTTTTCAGGGCCTTTTTTTTGGCTACATATTTGTTATTTTTTGCTACATGCCTCCCCATCTTCTTGCCATATGTTTCTATGGCATAAATCAGTATCTGTGACCTGTTTTCATTTTAAAAAAAGAACATTGGCACAAACCTAGCCTGTATGTATTTTTTTGTATGTCATCGAGAGTATTTAAATGATTTTCAATCAGGAAAAAAATGTGCGATTAAAATGCGATTAATCGCGAGTTAACTCAGGCATTGATGCGATTAATCGCGATTAAAAAATTTAATCGATTGACAGCACTAATATATTTACATGTTCTCCTCCCACAAGTCGGACTTTTGCGTGTAAACGCCCCATATTGCATATTCATTGCAGAAAAAGTACTAAATGTATAAGAGGCGCTATTTAGCACGTTTTAAAGACCAAATCCTTTTAGCACGCTGTTGATAGATCAGTTTGTACATTTTTTAGCGTGCGCAGTGAAATAGCTCACGTTTTTATACACGCAAACCTTTGATAGATCCGGCCCTATATGTGAGAAGGAGGATTTTAAATTTTATTCTGGATTTAATAGGAAGCCAATTAAGAGAAGCTAGTATAGAAGAGATATGGTCTGTATTTTTAATTTTCATCAGAACTTGTAAAATGTGTGAAATGTCATGACCACTTTAAAAGCAGTAAATACAGCTTCCCAACAGCCTGTGTCAGGACAAATAATCAAACATCTTCCTGCCCTTGTCTCCAGAGGGGCACCAGGCAGGGATGCCCGCTCTCCCCCTCACTTTTTGACATTTTTATTGAGCCTCTAGCTAAAACAATCAGACAAACTAATGTGGTTAAAGGTATAAAATGCATGAAAATAGAGCATAAAATTAGTTTTTACACAGCAATGTATTACTTTATCCCCATTACTCAAACACTTGCCTCTCTCAAGTAGTTAGATTACTCAAATCATTCTCAAAAGCCTCAAATTACTCTATAAATTGATATAAATCTATAATACTACCAATTAATTGCTCTCTATAGAATCCCTTAGGTTTACAACTGTATCAGGAAATATCAAACATTTGATAATTACTCTGTTATCTAAATTAGCTGATTTACCAAAACTTAACCACGTCCTGCTTTTAAAAAAAGATAGAAGAGGACCAAGAAAGATGGAAATCGCTTCCGATCTCCATTATATGTAGGGTAGCCTCAATTAATGATGCTCTTACTATAGAATACCCAGCTAGACTACCTAGATTCTTCCATCTCTAAATTTCTTTGGAAAGATAAACCCCCTTGTATCAGCTTAAAGACACTACATGAAACCAAAGACAGAGGAGAACTAGATTTACCCAACTTCCAAAACTACTACTTAGCAAATAGACTACAATACATCTATAAATTGATAAAACTGAATTCCTTACATGAGCCCTGGATAGACACAGAACAGGAAATCTGCAGTAATATCATAATATCAGATTTGCCGTTTTTTAGCTCTAATATCAATTTATGTTTTAAAAATATTAACATCAGCTTTTCCCTGACAGCATGGTGGGAATTTCTTAAAATGACGAAGTCATCACTTATCCCGTGCAGTCGTACACCCATCTGTAATAACCCTGACATTCTACAAAACAATAATATGATAAACTTTTCATACTGGAAGAATAAAGGTATTAACTATCTGGATCATTTATTTGAAGGGACGGAGTTTATCACATTGGCCAGATTAAATATGCAATATGGCATTAAAAATGCCTCCTTCAAAAATGAGATGTTAATTTTCAAGGGGCTTATAAATAAATAAGTAATTCAATAAAAAATAAAAGTCTACTTACACTAATCTTTTGGTTAGCTTCACCATACAGCCACATTTGGCTTGTGGAAAAATAATTAGCCAGTAGAATTAGTAGAATAAGCCACCAGTAGATAAAAAAAAAAGCTGAAAAATACAAGCTTGGTCAAATTAATCCTGCAGAACTACAGGCCCATTTCTAACCTCCCCTTCAAAAGCGAGATTATTGAAAAAGTTGGGTTTCCACAGTTAAATACCTTCATAACAATGACCAGATGCTTTGATGCCTTCCAGTCAGGTTTCCATATCAACCACAGTACAAAGACTGCCATGATTAAGGTGTTCAATGATATCTGTATAAATCCAGACTCTGGAAGAACCACAGTGCTGATATTATTGGACCTCAGTGCTGTCTTTGATAATATTGATCACTTGGATAACACTTTACAATAAGGAACAAATATTTGATAAATACCTGTGTGCGCCTAGGTAATTAATCAGGAAGTAATGTGTAGTTGACCAGTAGGCTATTTGCTGGGCAACACCCAGCCGCCCAGCCTTGTTACTTTTTTATTTTTTGGACTACTGCATTGTTTCCTGGAAATCACCAAGTAACTAAGCAGAAGGGCACAGAAAAGCATTAGACTAATTACGTAATAATAGTTCCTTAGAAACTACTTGATATAACGCTTCCCATCCAGGAAGCTTTCTCAATTCAAAATGTCTGGAGTAGTGTGGAGCTCCAGGCTTATAGTGTGGCCCACACAAAAGCTTTGTTATGGCTTAGAAAACATGCACATTGAACCAATACAACAGGTCCGACCCTTAGTACTGGGGAGTCGTTGAGGTTGTTTTTTGGCCTGCAAATCCCGATACTGGCCCATGCCTCTGAGAAGGGAGTCGTTTGGGGCATTATTGGCCTGGCTAACCAGGCCAATAATGCCCCAAACGACAATAAATGGTAGCGGCACAAACAAAAATTTTTGCTGCACAAATCAGCACAAACATAGCACAAACTTTTGACACCAATTTTGTCTAATTTGAAGAAGGTAGGGGGCTGGTTGACCTTTTGACCTTTACATTTTCATTAATATCTTCAAAGCCAAAGCAGCACAAATAGAGCTGAGTTAATTGACACCCATTTCGTCTGATTTGAAGAAGGTGGGGGGGCTGGTTGACCTTTGATGACCTCTAGAAATATTTCTTTATACTTTAAAATGATAGCGGCACAAACGAAAATTTTTGCTGCACAAACAGCACAAACGTTTGACACTAATTTTGTCTGATTTGAAGAAGGTGGGGGGGGCAACTTCACTCAGGTTTACACTCAGACAAATGAGCCGTGCCCATTCGCCGGGATTGTCATATCTTTTTGTGAGCAGGCAAGCACAGCCTGTGTCTGTGGGGGGAAATCTTATTAGTTTAAAAAAACAAAACAATAATTACCATTATTTGCTCACAATGTCATTGATTCTTTGCAGTCTTTTTTGTTCCATTTAGATTTTTAATGTTAATGTAACATAAAAAATATATGGTTCAAAATGTTCATGTTTTACCATGCTTTTTAAGCTCCTTAGTGGACCACAAGGGAAAAAAGAAAAAAAGAAAAAGTGGTAAAAAAAACAAAATGCAAATTAGGCAATGATGTCATTCAGCGACTTCGAGCACAGCCAATAGCTACTTTCCTTACTGAGGAGTTGGCAACACCGGCCCCATTAGGAACCAGTTAATTACACATTAGTTTCGTACTAGTTTTCTAGTACAGAGATCACAGATTAGCGGACCGCGGTCCAGATCCGGATCCACCTGCTGGCTAATCTGGACCCAACCTGATTTAAAACATTAAAGGAATAGTACACCCAAAACATGATTAGCCTTCATTTTCTACTCACCCCCATGCTGAACAACACTCTGGAGTACTTTTTTGATATCTCAAATGCATCTGGAGATCTGGGAGGCTTCTTGCTGTCTGCTGACATTCAAATAATGGAGGTCTATGGTGACCGAGACAGAAAGGTCCATAAAAGTCCACAAAGAACGTGTCAATATTCCTCCATACTGCTCGTCCAATGTAATCCAAGTTAGAGCAGGGAATATTAGCCCGAACCCGACGGGACCCGAGAGGTCCTGCCGGGTTCGGGCGGGTTCGGGCTGTACTTTTTATTATTTCATTCGGGCCGGGCCGGGCTCGGGCTTTAAACCTTTATATGCGCGGCAAATAAATGATCATGTGATAACGTTCGATCTATACGCGATGAATGCAAAATGGATGTTATAGAAGTGAAACGGAGATATAAAGAATAATAAAAATGTAGCATAGGCTTACAGGAGATTAATCAAGCACAAGATTTTTATTTGCCTCGCGTGGGTCATGTTAAGATAAAATACCGCTGTTTTTTTGTTGATGCTTGTTATTTTTTCTTTTAACTTCCTTGGTCAGAGAATATATTTAAGCCTAGAATTAAGTTCTTGTTCAGACATCTAGGCTAACTATTCTGAATAAAAATAGTAAAAATATACAGCAAAAATGATTCATTCTTGACTGATTGTGATATGCGCACAATTGAAAAATGTCGGGCTGCAAACGGGTCGGGCTCTACGAAGCTGTCAATCATAACGGGCCGGGCCGGGCACGGGCCTGGTTCTTTCGGACTCGGGTCGGTTTCGGGCTGACTTTCAAGGCCCGTTTCATGCTCTAATCCAAGTGTCCTGAGTGGCTAGCGTCCATAATTTACTCGAAACGAAGTCATTTAGAATGTTTTTAGAGCATAAACAGTAGTGTATAGGATTTCCTAAAAGCGCGGGCTGCGCGTTTACGACGCTACGGAAACCGCGGCAGACCAAACCAGGGCTTCCTCAAGGCTCCAATCTGGGCCTCCTCCTATTCAACATCTAAATTCTCCCATTGGCTCAGATTATAGCAGACAAATAGATTAGTTACCATATCTATGCTGAGAACACACAGCTTTACATCCCAATGTCACCAGGTGTCACCTGGCTTCTGTAAGTCAGAAATCCTTCAGTAAGTTGGCCAATCAGCATCCAGCAGCAAGCTTCACAACCCGCCCCTGCTCCTTAAACCTTTTTAGAGGTTTAGCCTCACTAGAAGTGTATTTTGATGTTTTATCCAATCAGGGGTCTACTTTCTTCGCTGCTTACCTCAATAAACAGAGGCTCAAACTTCAGCAGGGAAATCCCGACCCGGTGAGCTTTAAAGGGGTTCAGAATGCATTAAATTCCACGGGTAAAATGTTTATTAATATAGACATGTTAGACATCATTGGAAAGCTTAGATTCTCCACTATTCAACCACCAAGATAATTTTATGGACACAGCCAGCACCGAATCACAATTAAAACAGATATAGCAGCATGTCAAAATGTAAACAAACAAAGCAGCCAAAACTACATACCTTTGAAGTAGTGATGTTATGAGATGAGCCGAGGCTTCGAGGCGTGTGTCGAGTAATGGAGGGGGCGTTTCCCTGAAGCGCGTGTCGAGGTGGGATTCATTTAGAGGAGGAGCCACAATTGATGACGTCCGAGGCCTCGCTACCGTGATACCACGTGACCGCTTCGGGAAGCGCAAGAATTTTGACAGGCATTTAAACAGCCTCAGGATTCAGTCAAGATGTGGGCGATTGGAGGAGCTGCTGTCAGTATGATAGAGTTTGGATAGATTCTAAGAATAGATTGGTTGGAAAAACAAACAATCTAGTTGTTTAAAACTATTTTGGGGAGAATAAACAATTTAATGATAAAAATCTGAGCAACCCACTGGACACAGTTACTGTTAACATGTCAGCATTAAAAAGTATGTTCTCCATTCTATAGTTATCTATATCAGTAGCATCATCTGTAAGACACAGGCTCTCACCCTAGAGGTTGATGGTTCAAAACCTGCCTTTGACTTTTGAAAGTTGCGATTAAACTTAATTATTCAAATATAGATTGGGTAAAAACACTGCCAAATTAGGTCGGTTTAGCCAAAAGATTGGTTGAACACAACTTCAGACTGAATAAAACCAAAAGAATGGGGAAAAACTTTTATGTTTGAATAAAAATGACTAACACCTTTAATTTTGCTCATCATTGACCAATTTGCACTTTGACTGTCTGCTTGAGTTTATTTCACTAAAATACACACTAACAATTAACAATTTCAAAGGAACTTAAAAGGGGAAAAAAAGAAAAACGTTTGCAAGAAAATCACAGATTTTTTTTACAAACTGTAGTTCTGCTTTAAACCAGTAGGTGGTGACATGTTCACATGGAGCCTCGTGAACTGTGGGGATTGTTGAAGCAAATTGGCCAAACGGTTCAATGCCTCATTAAGGCCTCATCTCACCATCACTAGTTTTTAGCCCACGATGTTTGGTATGGTTCTTTACACCTTCTTCTTACCTACGAGATACAAGTGTCTGCATATTTTTATGACGCGATTTGAGCGTGATATCGTCCACGAAATCTCACCTTCGATTCACTTCCGGTTCTCTTCCTGTCAGCCGGCGACGGGTGTTATGTTGACGTTTTAATCTCTGTGGTTATTGGTTAAGACACGTGGGGTGTTGGGCTTTGTAGCCAATGAAATAAGGGTTCTGTTTGAAAGGTCTACCTGGACTGGATCCTTCGAAGTCCGTGAAAAATAAGGAGACCGGATGAGTTTTGGCTGTGAATTCAAACAGGTCCAGCCTTCGGCAGGTGTTACCGCTGTAGGCTATGTTGCTTAGCAACCGTGACAGTTGACACACAAAGCAGGAAAAGTTTTCAAAACTGTTTGTTTATTTATTTTTTTATTATAAAGTGAACAAAGAATACGCTAATGAGAATACAGAGTGGAATAAAGGTGACAACCATTGGGAGCAGGAACAAATAAAAGCCAATGTAATGATAGAAACCTTAGTCAGTTAAATAACATGCTGCTGTCATTCTGCACATCTCTGATGTTGCTGCTATTTTCAAATATCCATTACTGTAAAAATGTAGATTGCTGTATATTGGTTATTTATTCTGCAGGTGCACAGTTTTATATTGTTAAAACACTTTAATTTCGATTCAATTCAGTTTATATCTATAGCACCAAGTCACAACATGTCCTCTCAAGGCACTTTACAGTTAACAAGATCATACAGTCAAATTCATTTAAAGAATCTAAATGAATCTAAATGAAAAAAAAATTAAAATATTCAATTCTTTATATTTTAACTCTTCCCTATTATGTTATTCTTATACATTTTTCTAAGGTCCACGTTTGTGTGACCATTTTCAATAATCTTTCTGCTGCTGTAAATTTGCCCTTTGAGGGACAATAAAGACATTTTCTATTCTATTATATTCTATAAAAGGGGTAGAAAGATATAAGTAAATCTAAACATTGTAGGTATAAAAAATATATCTGCCAAATCTCTAATATTTAACAACATAAAATACTTAGTTAAGCATATTGTGCAAAACAGCAATAAAAAATTTAACCATCAGATTTATATTCCCCACACTGCAGATATATTAGAATCTGTCGTTAAATTACAGCCAAACCCATTTACACAGTAACAGATAAAAACATTAAGATAAATCAAACATTACCGCGGCTTATCTGACCCAATTACCATTAAAACAACTATTTTCATTAACTTCAGACAGAACTATTCACATACTTGTATTATATCAAACTGAACTTCCAATATTCACCACTGTTCGGCGCCAAGTACCCTTTTTCTCTAATCACGGAGCAGCCGGCTTGCTCAGACTTGCAATGCATCATGTGATATCCAAGGATACAAATTTTAAGGCCGCATAACGAGGAGTCTTGGAATCCGAACAGACCTCTGCACAGCTCTATGGCATAACCGTCCTTCAAATTTGGCCTTCTGAGGACACAGCCCATGAATTCGAACAGAGCCAAGGTTTCAATCAAGCCTAAATGTGTGTAGCTTATTTAAAGGGGTACCACATTACAGGGTTGTTTCAGCGAGAAACAGACACCAGCGGGTGCAAAAGTTCCAAAGCCCCACAGTTCTGGAACTGTTATAGCTAGAGGTCTGAAATTTTCTGCATGTGTGGTTGACATGATGTAGAACAAATATAATAGAATAAAACCTGCCTTTTTTTCAAGAATGTCTTTATTACTGCTGTTCAAAAAAGACCTATCATTACAGAGAATAAAAAAAAAACAACTTTGAGTCATGTTTGAACTTATGCAGCTTGGTCTGTGTTCTACTCACCCAATTTTAATTGATATATTCAGAAACTAGAGGGTGTTAGTTTTCAAATAATGTATTGCGCATGTAATTTGGGCTTACAGTTTCTGAGTTATTTGCTTTCCATTTGGGTATGCAAAATCGGCAAGATATTACCCAAAATGAGGTAGGTGTGAAGAGGTTAACACGGACACGACAGTGACTGCTGCTGTGTAAAGTCCACACTTGCACATTAGGTCTACAACGTAATCACCAGGGTTGCCAGATGTCACTGACATGTTCCAGCCCAAAAAAAATTCATAAACTGCCTGGATATATGAAATCTCGACCAATTTGAACCAAAGTCTATTGATCTCTTAGGCCATAAATCTAAAGAAAAACAATTTTTACCTATAGGCGGCCATCCTAAACTGCCAGATTGGGAAACATCCCAACCTGGCAACAATGCACGTAAGACAGGAAAAGTTAGCCTTTAGATGCAAAACCCCATCGTGCACCGCAACATATTTTTGCTAAATATTCGAACATAAGTTCGCCAAATATAAGAGGAACATTGTAATTTGGTTTAAAGAGAATATTTTAGTTTTACTATCATTTAGTT